>NC_056739.1:1487002391-1487167391 GCF_019279795.1 Protopterus annectens
CGGTCATTAAATTACCTTCTGAAACTGGTGTCCAGGAACCTTCCGACACCATTCCTTTAGACAAGTCTACTCCTGCACGTGGTGCAGCCAGACCTCCTGCATCCATGTCCATTAAGGCTTTCTCTAGGGCTAAAGCTGCTAAACCTACTAAAGCTTTGCCTCCCAAGGTTACCTCTCAGAGACCTTCTACTGGCTCACAGATTCTTAGCTTAGCAGAGGATCTTATCTCCTTAATTAGAGGTTCTCAACCTCATCCGGACAGGGGCTCTCAACCACCTCCAGACAAAAGGCCCAGGGTTGAGCCCTCTGACCCCCACTCCTCAGATGAGTCCACGGATGGCTCTACTCTGTCAGACCACCAGTGGGAGTCTTATTCGGCCTACGAGGATTCTGATGCTGAAGAATCTATTCCCTCGGCCTCCCCTCCTGAAGAGTTTTTTTTTGGAGAGACATTACACTGTATGAGAGAACATTTTCAATGGCAGGGTCAGGAATTCTCTGATTCTAGAAACCGATTAAGGACCTTTTTAAATTTACCTCAGCATAGGCCTTTAGCTATACCTCCTGTTTTGAATGTTATTGATGATGTGTACTCTGATGCTAGTACAGCTCCTGACTCTCTCCCTCCGGCTCCTGCCAAACCTGATAGGTACTACAGGGTCCCGGACTCACATCTACACCTGTACAAGGCCCACTCTGCTGATCCAGGAACTATTTCCCAGGGCCCAAAAGGGGTTGCAGCTGCCACTGCTAGGAATCCTCTACCCTCTGAAAGGGAGTCCAGAGCTTTAGAGAGATGGGGTAAGAAAGTGTATACTTCTGCAACTCTTTCCATGAGGGCATTAAATTGTCAATTTCATATGATACAGTACCAAGAGTATTTGTTAGATGAATTGCATAAGAAACTGTCTTCTTCTGAACCCCTTGATCGCAAATCCCTTCAGGATCTGGTGCATAACTCCCAGCAGTTTAGTAACCATTTCTTGCAGTGTGGTTATGATGCATTGGAAGCTTCATGTAGGTCAGCTATGACAGGTGCAGTCATACGTAGGCATGCCTGGCTGAAGGAACAATCTCTGCCAGACCATGTTAAAGCTAAGCTTTTGGATGCTCCTATGGAAAAGCAAAAATTATTTGGTTCCACGGCTCAAGAGGTCTTAAAGAAGTTTGAAGAAAAGGCAAAATCTGTGCAAACAGTCAAAAACTTTCTGCAAGTTCAACCACCGAGATTCAGCAGAAATTGGCCTACTAAGAATTGGTCCTTTCTGGACTCAAACAGATCTCAGAGAGGCAGGAATAGGCGTGCCAGAGGTAGAGGGCAAGCTAGAGGCTCCTACAGAGGCCGTCAGTGGCAGCCTCCCAACCAGAGAGGTAGTGCAGGAACTACAACTGCTACACCAGGACAGACTCAATGACTTTGTTTTGACTCCGCTGACCAGGGCTCAATTAGAAGCACCTTTGGGCGGAAAGCTTTCTTTATTTTCAAAAAATTGGCACAGCATTACAAGGGACACATGGACACTGCAAATAATAGACAAAGGATACAGGTTCCATTTCCACACATTGCCAAAAAGAAAAGGCATGCCAGACCTGCCACCAAATCAGAGGGCAGAGGCTTTGAAACAAATTTCCAACTTAATACAAATGAAAGCCATAGAAAAAGTACCTCTTTCAGAACAAGGCCAAGGATTTTACTCCAGATTATTCCTTGTTCCAAGAAAAGAAAATCAATGGAGGCCTATTCTCAACTTGTCCGCACTAAATACTTACCTCATTGTGCCAAAATTCAAAATGCTGACTCTACAGCAACTCCTTCCCATGCTGGGCAAGGGGTCCTGGCTGGTGACTCTAGACCTCAAGGAGGCATACCTGCATGTCCCTATCAGACAAAGTTGCAGAAGACACCTCAGATTTCTTGCAGGGTCAGAGCATTATCAGTTCTCAGCATTGCCCTTTGGCTTATCTACTGCGCCCAGAGTATTCACGAAATGCCTGGCATCAGTAATTGCACACTGCAGACTTCAGGGGATTCAGATTTACCCATATCTGGACGACTGCCTTATACAAGCGGACAGCAAGCAAACTTTGTTAAAGGACTTGGATTATGCCATCCACCTACTACAGGCCTGTATAGTCAACATCCACAAATCAAGACTTGTTCCATCCCAAAGAATAACTTTTCTGGGTGCGGATCTAGACACAACCACCCAAATGGCCTTTCTCACAGAAGAAAAACAAAAACAACTACCGGATTACTTCAAGAATCTGACAAGACAAACTCAGCTGACTGCAAGGAAAATCCTGCAGGCCCTGGGTTACATGGCATCTTGCATTCTTCTGATCCCACAAGCAAGGCTGCAGATGAGAAAATTACAATGGTACCTAAGGAGTTTATGGACTCAGCACAGTCACAGCTTAGAAACCTTGATCCCACTCATTCCATGCCTCCAAAAGGAATTTCTGTGGTGGGCTCAAGCCTGCCAGTCGAACAGGGTTGCCCTTCAGCAAGCCAAGAGCCAACCAAACCATCACTACGGACGCTTCAGACCAAGGTTGGGGAGCACACATGGAGGGCAGATGTATCCAAGGGCTATGGTCACAAAGAGCTGCGCATGCACAAAAACCAAAAGGAAGTGCTGGCAGTGATACAAGCAATCGAGGCCTTCAAACTTTTCTTCATCAAGGCCACCTACTCATAAGGACAGACAACACCACAGTTATGTGGTACATAAACAAGCAAGGAGGCACCCATTCCTACCCTCTTTGCAGACTGGCAATGAATCTATGGGAACTTTCCTTGAAACTCAGTATACAGCTGCAGTCCCAGTTCGTGCCAGGGAAAGACAACATACTGGCAGACAGCTTAAGCAGAAATACCATGGATGCACACGAATGGATGCTGCACCCAGACATCTTCTTACTCATAACACAATCACGGGGAAGGCCGGAAATAGATCTGTTCGCCTCCCCCCACAATCATCAACTGAAGAAATTCTGCTCAAGGACATACCACCCACAAGCATGGAAAGTGGACGCTCTCTCTTTCAGCTGGAAAGCTCTAACAGTGTATGCTTTTCCACCTCTCCCATTAATGACCAAGGTCTTACTGAAGATCAGGACAGAGCAGCCCAGAGTGATCCTGATAGCTCCAAACTGGCCAAGACAGCACTGGTACCCACTGTTAAAGAGCATGTCACAGACGAAACCGTGGCCTCTTCCCCTATGGCCTCTTCTACTGAAGCAGCACAATTTCAAGACTCTGCATTCCAACCTGAAAACCTTGCAGCTAACTGCCTGGAAAATACCATGACTCCTCCTCAGGATAAGCTATCCCAGAGAGTGAAGGATATTATTATGGAAGCTCGATGGCCTTCCACAAGGAAGGCATACTCAGCAAAATGGAAAAGATTTCACACTTGGAACACAACAAAGGGCCTAGATGTGACAGTGATGAACATGGCACATATACTGGAATATTTGGCAGAATTGTTCCACAACGGCCTGTCTTACTCTTCCATTAAGATACATGCCTCAGCAATTTCAGCAGAATACAATGTTAATCCACCTGTCTTCTCTCATCCTCTCCTGAGACAGTTTCTAAGAGGAATCAAAAACATCAATCCTCCAAGGAAACCACCTCTACCTACTTGGGACCTTAACTTCGTGTTGGAAAAACTAACACTTCCTCCCTTTGAACCAGCAGCATATGCAGATCTACAGTTTCTGTCTTGGAAAACTGCCTTCCTTCTGGCCATAACCTCAGCAAGAACAGTATCTGAGTTACAAGCTCTAATGGCAGTGCAGCCATTTCTTATCTTTCATCAGGACAGAGTTTCATTGAGAACCAATCCTACATTTATGCCAAAGGTGGTATCCAGGGTATCTTTGAACCAAGCTATTCACTTGCCTGCATTCTTCCCACAACCACGAAATAAAGGGGAGAAACTTCTGCACACCCTGGACATACACAGACAGTTGCGCTACTACTTGGACAGAACTAAAAGTTACAGAAAGACTGACCAGCTGTTTGTAGCATATGCTGCTGGGGCACAAGGAAAAGCAATTTCCAAACAGACAATTTCAAAATGGATAGGAAATTGCATTCGTTTTTGTTACTCCTTTCATGGAAAACTGTGCCAGCTGACATTAGACCTCATTCCACGAGAGCCACAGCCACCACCACAGCCTTCCTAAGAGGGGTGGCTACCAAGGACATTTTAGAAGCTGCTACATGGAGCCCCGTGCATACATTTGCCAAGCATTACAATTTACCTTTATACTCCAGATCCAGAGCAGGCTTTGCTATGGCAGTCCTGCAGGGTATCTTAGCTACACCATCCTTTACTTAGTACCTCCACCCCCAGATTGGCTATGGTATTCTACCCATATGTGATGACTGCAGATGCATCCTTGAAGGACATAGTACAGTTTTGTACCTACCATAAATGTAGATGTCCGATAGATATGCATCTGCAGTCAGGTTTACCCTCCCTTCTTCCCCTTTGTGGTATACTTCTTGGGTTCTTACCCCTCTTATAGCTAGCTGGGGGGATCTATTATGGTGTATTTGTTTTTATAGTACTGTGCATGTTTGGATTTGTTTTTGCAATGCATATCTCCAAATTTTAGCCTTCCTTGGAGGGCACCTGGCATCTGGGGCAAGAAAAACTGAGGAAAATGGCGTCGGCTGATGCTTTTATACCCCAGACGCTCTGACGTCGGGGAAAGTGCGACATCAGCCGAGACCAGACCCAGACTTTGGAATCCGGCCGACCGAAGGGCTGCCTGAGGCAGGACAACCCATATGTGATGACTGCAGATGCATACCTATCAGACATCTACAAAACTGTACTTTATCCTTTACTCTTTCATATGGGAACTCACTAATCTGTCACTCCACAACATTGACTGCATCAAAGTAGCCACAGTTTCCTGTGCCTTCCTTTGCTGTGGAACTCCAACTGACCTTTTATACTGGTTTCCTACTGAAGGCTCTTCATATTGCAGGTGATCGTTTCCTGCTCAGCTGGTTTTTACTTAATTTGGGGATTCATTATTTTCTGTTCTGTTGTGGTGTTATCAGAGTTACATTTTCTACAATAAATCCTTCGTTTCGCAGGGAATCCATAATCTCATTTTCCATTTCTTTAACTTCTCCATTACTAATCATTTTCTACTGTCTCTCTCTTCTTATTTTTTCTGTATTATAAAATTTTCCATATCCAAATGCCTTTATTTCTCTTCAGATATCTTTGGTGCGGCTCTTTTTTTATTGATCCATTTTGCTTTCTTCTTTGTAAAAATATTGCCCCATATTAAATCACTTTTTCTTTCCAATGTCCACGTTTCTTGTTGAGATGTCTCCTGCTCCTCCTATTTCTCCTTACCTGGGGGGGCTCACTGTTCTAGCTTGCTGTGATATAACCTGTGTTAGACTTTCTACACTAAATCCTTCACTTCGCATGTATTCCATAACTTCTGCTTTTATTTTTTTTAACTTCTTTACTAATCTTATGTTCTATATTAACCCTTTGTGATCTTATTTTTTGTATTGTGAATTTTCCATATGTGGGTGCCTTTCCCTGTATTTCTGTTCGAATTTCTTTGGGGCTGCTTTTTTGTTTTGACTAATTTGGCTTTCTCCTTTGCATAAATATTGCACCATATCAGATCCCTCTTTCTTTTCCATGTCCATATTTCTGTTTTATACCTTTCAAAAATCCTACATTTTTGTTGTCCTCAATAACTGCTTTTTCCAAATGTCCCACTTTTTTTGTCTATATGTTTTTTAATGAATCTGTTAAATTAATGAATATGGATATCTTCAAATGCAAATATTTTTCTTTCTCTAATTTCTCTCTGTCAAGAAATTCTGGGCTTCTTGCATAATAGTAACAATACATAATTTTGTTCTTATCCTCAGTGCTCCACTCTGTCATCTTTGTCTCTTATTTGGCCTATCAGTTTTTGTGAGTTTTGTGGACTATGACTACTACAACAGGGAGGCCATCCTTTATGCTTCTGTATATAATAGCTTATGAGGATTGAATTAGAAGTGCTATGACTTATTCTGACAATTTTAAATATTCTTAAAGAAGCATGTGTGTAGAATGTAAAGAAGGCTTTAGTTTACTAAGCAGTTTGTTGTCAAAGCTGTCGTAAGAGTTCAGATGGGATTTTTTTGTATGAGTAAAAGAGATGAGTGTAGCAGAAGAAAGGAATAATTGACCGTTGGCTAAATCAAGCAATGGTTACTGGAGTTAAGACCTGGGAACTGTAGAATTGTCACGGTTGTGTAAATTAGATACATTGTGCCAGTTGTCACGGTTGTGTAAATTAGATACATTGTGCCAGAATTGTATAGGACTGTTTTGGTATAAGGTTGGTCATTTGTGAAATTAGACCTTTTGCATTTGAATAGTAAAGACTTTATTAATGTCTCTAAACTTTGAAAAACAGTCGGAATATAAGTATTGATTGAGTTCTCCAGACTTTGTGTCTGTTTGTCATCAACAAAGGCATACTTCCCCACATTTGGACAAGCCACCCTTGCTTTTACCATACAGTTAGTTGGGCTCAGCTGGCCTGAGAGCCTCCATTGGTCATGCTGTGGTGAGCCTCCGGAGCTTTCATTATTTTTACAGTTATTTCAAATAATGTGACCACTGTGCATAACCTTGTCATTGACTGTGACACCACTTCTGATATCACTGACAGCAAACCTGCCTGTCATAATTTGCAGCAATTTCTAGGACTATATTGTGAATGTGTCACTCACCATCTCCTCATGCTTCTCTTTTCCATTCCAAGGGGTTGAGGGGCTCCCTGCCTTCATGGTTATCTCAGGGGTGCAGCTTCCATACTGAATCTGTTATTTTTTTGTGTATGTTTTTAAGAACATTTTTATTAATTTGACATATTTACACTATATATACACAGAAAGGAAGAAATTCAACGTATATTGTTATACAGTATTAGGAATACATTGAATCATCAATGTAATCTTATACAATTAGCACATTAAGAGTCTTGGTGTTTCAGTAGCAACATTTCAAGGCTATCCCAACCACTAAAATTCTTAGCATTATTTATAGATCTTATTCTAATCACTTCTTTTTCAGTTTTACATAGTGTTGCTGTTAAATATAAAAATTCTTTGAATTTAGGAACTGAGTTTGATATTTTTTGTAATAACTTTTCCAGCAACTGCCAAAATACTCCAAAAATATTTTTTGTTTGGCTTTTACAGATACAGGAAGTGGAACATTCATTAGTATTATTGATATAAAGAGCAATTATCAGACCATAATCTCGTAATCTTTTCCCAATACACATTTAAATTTTTCACAATCCATAGACGTGTGAACAATCAACTTTTACATCTTTACTATATCTCCAACAAACTGAAGTTGTTTACTAAACTTTGAGATTTTGTAGGAAGGAACAAACATTCTATGTATATACTTTCACATAAAAACTTTTCAGTATAAACCTGAAGAAATTTGACTTAACTGATTTAAGTATCAAAGTTTTATTCTTAATGTCTGAGTTACTCACTCCACTACTATCTAAAAAGTTCCAGAATTTTGCATCAAAATTATTTTTTATAATTAACTTCTTTAATTTTGTCCCTCTTTGCTCATATTAGCTACAAATTCATTTAATGTCTTACTGATGGATAATATTAACTGGTTAACATATTTATCCAAATTGTAATCTTTTATTAAATATTCTGTTGACTTAGCTTTTTTCATGCAATCAGACAACAGTACTGATCAGTTCCTTTTAGTATATTCATTTTAGCATTGTTCTGAGTTTCCTTAAGTCTAGAATAGAATTGATTTTACATATGCAAAGTCTAAATATTAAAATGAATCTAAGGTAAATGTTATTAACCAGATGAAATGATTGTTATATATTTCTAATTTATCATATTTGATAAACTTATAAGAATTTAATATAATCTGCTGTTGAATGGTTTACCATTGACTAGTGTAAGTTGAGTCTATCCAAAGTATAACAGAGTTAAAATTTGCGGCAATCGAATAAGATTGGGAAGCTAATATCACCATACTTCCATAATGTTGTGATTTTTAAAAGCAATTTTCAGCTTTTTAGTATACCATAAGAATGAAGTTAATATTTTTTCCATTTTCAATTTTTTTTGTCTAGTATTAAAGCTGTCATATGAGATATATATTTTTATGTATATTATATATGATATATATATATATATATATATATATATATATATATATATATATATATATATTACATAATATATATATATGTGTGTGTATATATACATATATATACATATATATATATATATATATATATATATATATATATAAAATCTGTGTGTATGTATGTATATATATATATATATATATATATATATATATATATATATATATATATATATATATATATATAGATACAGATATAAAAGCTTGGGTAATATAATCATTTTAGCGCTAACCTGTCCTCAAAAGTAAAAAAAAAAATTTCATTCCATTTTTTAATAAGAAGTAACACTTCAATTGTCTTTTTTTCGAAATTAATAATCTTACTCCTATCCTGATAATTTTTATTCCTAAATATTTGTTCTTTTCCTTCCCAGTTATATTTATATTTATCTTTAGTGTTAAATCAATTACTAGACAGTAAGTTTAAAGTTTCAGTTTTATTATTATTAAATTTCAACAGTGATACTACTTGAAATGTTTCAATTTCCTCATCTATCCCTTCGATTGAATAATTTAAATTCTCCTGTAGTTAGTAAAATATCTTCAAAAAGCTGCATTTTAGATTGATAATCCTTGTTAATTGAAAATCCATCATTCTTTTCATTGTTTCTGATAGTGTTAGCCAAGGATTTGATAACTAATGCAAATAGTATCAGGGACAAGAGACGCCCTTGCTTTGTGACTTTTAAAATCAATCATTGAGAAATGTAAGATCCAATTTTAACACATGCTTTGGAGTCTCTCTACAGTTTTTTTATTACAATAATTTGTATGAAAATGCAAATGCTTCTAAAGTTTTAAACAAGTAGTTAAAATCTACAGAATTAAACGCTGTCTCAGTATCTTAGCTAATGTGGGCCAATTTCTTGTTCATCACTTTTGCTAAATCTAAGATAGTTACTACCCTTTTTATATTGCATATGTTAATCTATTGAGTATAAATGCTATTTGATCTTTATTAATTTACTGTATCTCTTAATTTTGTAGTGAAGTTGGAAGTGCATATTTTATAGTCTACATTTAATAATGAAATAGTTGTATATGAGGAAACTAACTTATTATCCTTTCCTCATTTAAGTATATGTGAGACTACAGAAAATTTCCATAAGGGAGGAATTATTCTGTTACTCTAAATTATCCTGAAAATGTCACTCAGTAGTTCTAAAATATTTAAAGGAAGCAGATTATACAATTCCATACTTAACCCTGGAGCTTTACCATGTTCCCCTTTTTTAAAGCTTCTTTAACTTCCATTAAGGTAATAGGCTTATTCAGCAGAGGTACTTGTTGGTCATTAAGTTTATTTGTAAATTCTTTCTTTAAATAATTGTCAATTTTGTAATCACCAGGATTATTTTTTATCTTTATTAAGATCCTCATGGAATTTTTAAAAATATTAAGCATTTCCTCAATGCCTGAAGTAAGCTTAATAGTGTGAGGATTTTGGATATTGGTTTGTGCCTTTTTGCTTAACATCTTCTGTTAGCTAATCTGTGCAGATTTTTTGAAGTCATCTCATAACTGCAGTTTTATTGATGTCCTTCAAGGATACATCTGCAGTCCTAACATATGGGTTGTCCTGCCTCAGGCAGCCCTTCGGTCGGCCAGATTCCAAAGTCTGGGTCTGGCCTCGGCTGATGTCGCACTTCACCCGACGTCATAGCTGCTGTGGTATAAAGGCATCAGCCGACGCCATTTTCCTCCGTCTTTCTTGCCGCGCGGTGCCCGAAGCAGAAGCTGTTCGCAAGTGCCGGTTGGTCAGATCCAGAGATTTCTACTACCGAAGACTTCTAAAAAGCTAAGTACCCCGTTGGAGACTCTTTCTTGCCTCAGCCGATGTCAGACAAAGTAAATAATTGTTTAACTTGTGGGAAACAAATACCTCATAAGGATTTCCACTCTTACTGCCTTCCTTGTTTAGGCCCGGACCACGACGTATCAGTTTGTTTAGCCTGTGCTTCCTTCAACCGACGGACACTTAGACGTCGGTCGGAGTTTGCAGAGGAGTTTTTTGGTCCCGCTTTTGCATACAAAATGCCATCGGAGACTCCGACTACACAATTAGCTAAAAAGCGCAAGGAAAAGGACCGACACTCGCGGTCCGCGGTTTCGGCTGAAACCACGGTTAGGCCAACCGCGAGTGTCTTGGTTTTGGCTGAAACCGAGTCCGCGGTTCTTCCTTCGGCCGAAAGCATACCTCCGATAGCCGAGGCCTCACAGAGCATGGCTGAATCTGCTACTGAAATTACCCCTACAGAAGCAGGAACCCAGGATTTGTCAGATACTATTCCTTTAGACATATCTACCCCTGCACGTGGGGCTGCTAGACCCCCTGCATCTATGTCTATCAAGGCTTTTTTCCAGGGCTAAAGCAGCTAAATCTTCTAAGGCCTTACCTGCTAAAACTCCCTCACACAGGCCTACCTATAGTTCCCAAATGCTCAGCCTGGCTGAGGATCTCATTTCTTTGATCAGGGGATCCCAACCTCACCCAGACAGGGCCTCTCAACCCCCTCCAGATAAGAGGCCTAGGACTGAACCCCCGAAACCTGTTTCTACAGATTATTCCTCGGATGCCTCAGATATTTCAGACCCTCAGGACGGCCCATATTCTCCTTATGAGGATTCTGATGCAGAAGACTCCATTCCTTCTGCCTCTCCTCCTGAAGAATTTTCTTTTGGGGAAACCTTACATGCTATGAGGGAACACTTTCAATGGCAGGGCCAGGATTTTTCAAATTCAAGGAAAAGGCTAAGGACCTTCTTACACTTACCACAGCATAGGCCTTTAGCCATTCCTCCAGTACTAACAGTTGTTGATGATGCATATAATGATGCCTGTACTGCCCCTGATTCTCTTCCTCTGGCCCCTGCCAAGCCTGACAGATATTACAGGGTCCCGGACACACACTACCATTTGTATAAGGCTCCTGTTGCAGATCCTGAAACCATTTCACAGGGCAGCTGCCTCTGCCAAAAACCCTCTCCCCTCTGAAAGGGAATCTAGAGCATTAGAGAGATGGGGTAAAAAGGTTTATACTTCTGCTACTCTTTCGGCCAGGGCCTTAAACTGTCAATTTCACATGATTCAGTACCAGGAATTTTTATTAGACCAGCTAAATAAAAAACTGTCCTCTCCTGAACCTATAGACCGCAAGTCCCTTCAGGATTTGGTACATAACTCTCAGCAGGTCAGTAACCATTTCTTAAAATGTGGCTATGATGCACTGGAGGCTTCCTTTAGATCAGCTATGACTGGAACAGTGATTCGAAGACATGCCTGGTTAAAAGAACAATCCTTACCAGACCATGTTAAGTCAAAACTCCTAGATGCTCCTATGGAGAAACAAAGTTTGTTTGGCTCCCCTGCACAGGAGGTTCTAAAGAAGGTGGAAGAAAAAGCAAAATCTGTCCAAACAGTCAAGGAATTCTTACAGGTCCAACCTCCGAGGTTTAGCAGAAATTGGCCTTCGAAGAATTGGTCCTTTCCAGACACCTCCAGAGCACAGAGAGGCAGAAATAGATGCCCAAGAGGCAGAGGTCAATCCAGGGTTGCCTACAGGGGACATCAGTGGCAACCTACCAACCAGAGAAGTACTGCCACAGATTCAACTACAACCACTTCCACAGGACAGACACAATGACTTGGCTCTGATTCCGCCTACCAGGGAACAACTGGAAGCACCCTTGGGCGGAAAACTAGCCTTATTTTCCGACAACTGGCATTACATTACAGGAGACAAATGGACTTTACAAACAATAGACAAAGGCTACAGGTTTCACTTCCACACTCTACCAAAAAAGAGAGGAATGCCAAACCTACCACCAAGCCAAAAAGCAGACGCTCTAAGACAAATCAACAACTTACTAAGGATGAGAGCTATAGAAAAGGTACCGCCTATGGAACAAGGCCAAGGATTTTACTCCAGGCTTTTCCTTGTACCAAGAAAAGAAAATCAATGGAGACCCATTCTCGACTTGTCCGCTCTGAACACATACCTCATTGTTCCAAAATTCAAAATGCTGACCCTCCAGCAACTTCTTCCCATGCTGGGCAAGGAGTCTTGGCTGGTGACTCTAGATCCCAAGGAGGCATACCTGCACGTCCCTATATGACCAGATTGCAGAAGACACCTCAGATTTCTTGCAGGATCAGAGCATTATCAATTCTCAGCATTGCCCTTTGGCTTATCTACTGCGCCCAGAGTATTCACGAAATGCCTGGCATCAGTAATTGCTCATTGCAGGCTTCAGGGAATTCAAATTTACCCATACCTGGACGACTGCCTAATACAAGCGGACAACAAGGCAAAATTAACAAAAGATTTGGAAAAGGTCATACAAATGTTGCAAGCCTTGGGATACACAGTCAGCATGCAAAAGTCAAGACTAGTACCATCCCAAAGGATAACATTCTTGGGTGCAGAACTGGATACATCAACTCAGATGGCTTTTCTCACAGAAGAAAAACAAAAGCAACTACCAGTCTATTTCATGACATTAACAACACAAACTCAGCTTACTGCAAGGAAAGTCCTGCAAGCCCTGGGTTACATGGCATCCTGCATAATATTGATTCCACATGCCAGGCTGCATATGAGAAAGTTGCAATGGTACCTAAGGAATGTATGGTCTCAACACAAGCACAGTCTAGAAGCCCAGATTCCAATAATTCCATGCCTGAAGCAAGAATTCCTGTGGTGGGCTCAGGCCTGTCAGTTGAACAGAGGACTGCCTTTCCACAAACCTCATCCAAGCCAGACCATCACCACGGACACCTCAGACCTAGGCTGGGGGGCACACATGGTGGACAAGTGCATACAAGGCCTATGGACCCAAGACCAGCTGAATCTACACATAAATCTAAAGGAGATGCTGGCAGTGAAGCATGCAATCCAGGCATTCCGACCATTCCTTCAACAAGGTCACCTGCTGATAAGGACAGACAATACCACAGTCATGTTGTGGTACATCAACAAACAGGGAGGTACACACTCATATCCTCTATGCCGGATGGCAATGGACCTGTGGAATGTGGCCCTGAATCTCAACATTCAACTTCAGGCCAGATTTGTACCAGGAAAAGAAAATTCACTAGCAGACACCTTAAGCAGAACTACCACGGATGCTCACGAATGGATGCTGCATCCAGATATCTTCAAAACCATAACAAAGAAATGGGGACTACCAGAGATAGACCTGTTCGCCTCCCCACACAACCACCAATTGAAGAAATTCTGCACAAGAACATACCACCCACTTGCTTGGAGAGTGGACTCCCTTTCCTTCAGCTGGAAAAACCTGACAGCATATGCATTCCCACCTCTTCCTTTGATGTACAAAGTCTTACTGAAGATCAAAGAGGATCAGCCAAGGGTAATCCTGATAGCTCCAGACTGGCCGAGGCAACACTGGTACCCACTACTGAGAAGCATGTCTCGGACACACGCATGGCCTCTACCTCTATGTCCCTTACTTCTAACACAGAACAACTACAAGATCCTACATCCAAACTTGAAAACACTGCAGCTAGCTGCTTGGAATATTGCATAAAACAAAATAACCCAGATTTATCTCAGAGGGTTAAGGACATTATCCTGGAGGCTCGCAGACCCTCCACAAGGAAATTATTCAGCCAAATGGAAAAGATACCTCATTTGGAGTGCAGCAAAGGGAGAAAATGTCTCATTGGCAAACCTAGCACACATCCTGGAATACTTAGCAGAACTATTACACAATGGCCTACCCTACTCCTCCATTAAGATTCATGCATCAGCAATTTCAGCAGAATACAACATGGATCCTCCTGTCTTCTCTCATCCTCTACTCGGGCAGTTCTTGAGAGGAATCAAAAATGTAAAGCCTCCAAGGAAACCACCTTTACCTACATGGGATCTCAACTTTGTGCTGGAAAAGTTAACACTTCCCCCTTTTGAACCAGCAGCAACAGCAGATTTACAGTTCTTGTCTTGGAAAACTGCTTTCCTGCTAGCAATCACTTCAGCAAGAAGGGTATCTGAATTACAGGCTTTAATGGCAGTACAGCCCTTCCTTATCTTCCATCAGGATAGAGTGTCTCTGAGAACCAACCCTACCTTTATGCCAAAAGTGGTCTCCAGAGTATCATTGAACCAAGCAATTCATTTACCTACATTCTTCCCCAACCCACAGAACAGGGGGGAAAGACTGCTACATACCTTGGATGTACACAGACAATTACGCTACTATCTGGACAGAACTAAGACCAACAGAAAAACTGACCAACTTCTGGTAGCATATGCAACAGGAATGCAAGGAAAAGCAATTTCAAAACAGACAATCTCAAAATGGATAGGAAATTGCATTCGATTTTGCTACTCTTTTCATGGAAAGACAACTCCTGAAAATATCAGACCTCATTCCACAAGAGCTACAGCCACCACTACAGCTTTCCTACGAGGAGTGGCTACCAAAGACATTTTAGAAGCTGCTACTTGGAGCTCCGTGCATACATTTGCCGAGCATTATAACCTTCCTTTATACTCCAGATCCCGAGCAGGTTTTGCAACTGCTGTGTTGCAAGGGATCTTGACTTACACCATCTTTATCTTAGTGCCTCCTCCCCCAGTTTGGCTATGGTATTCTACCCATATGTTAGGACTGCAGATGCATCCTTGAAGGACATAGTACAGTTTTGTACCTACCATAAATGTAGATGTCCGATAGGTATGCATCTGCAGTCAGGATTACCCACCCTCCTTCCCCTCTGTGGTATTCCTAGGGTACCTACCCCTATTTTAGCTAGCTGGGGGAATTTATTATGGTGTATTTGTTTTGTATATATGTATATATATATATATATATATATATATATATATATTTTGCTCTCTACTGTTTGGAATTATTTGCATTTATCCAAATTTAGCCTTCCTAGAGGGCA
This sequence comes from Protopterus annectens, assembly GCF_019279795.1. Lineage (NCBI taxonomy): Eukaryota > Metazoa > Chordata > Ceratodontiformes > Protopteridae > Protopterus > Protopterus annectens. Next base: position 1,487,017,560 of record NC_056739.1, read on the forward strand.
CCTGGCATCTGGGGCAAGAAACACTGAGGAAAATGGCGTTGGCTGATGCCTTTATACCACAGCAGCTATGACGTCGGGTGAAGTGCGACATCAGCCGAGGCCAGACCCAGACTTTGGAATCCGCCGTCAAGGGCTGCCTGAGGCAGGACAACCCATATGTTAGGACTGCAGATGCATACCTATCGGACATCTACGTTTATGGTAGGTACAAAACTGTACTTTTCCAAAGCTATCTTTACTTTGTGTTAAAATGTTTGATATTTTGTCATTAATTTTTAATGACTTCAGTAGCATCCAATTTCTTTGTTGTTCATACCCCACTTTGTGTATTTCATCTTGTATTTCTAGCAGTTCTTAATCCCACACTTTCATTTTATTAGTAGTCCATCTTCCCATTCTGTCTTTAATATGCATTTTTAAGGAGTCCCATAACATGACTTTACTAACCTGAACATTATCATTCAAAGATTAAAAAAAATCTTAATTAGTTCATTAAAGTTACTCTTAAATTGTTTTAATGTCCTCATATATACTGGGATTCTGTAAGTAATATGAAATGTCCTTATATTCCTTAATATATTTATACTTAGTGCAGTATTATCAATTCTGTAAGTAATATAAAATGTCCTTTATATCAATTAATATATTTATACTTAGTGCATTATGATCAGATAAAGGACAAGGAATAGTATTAAAATTCAATTTAAGTACATCTGTAGAGGCTTAAATCATATGAATTCTAGTTTTCATTCCTTGTGCATAAGAATAATGAGTGAAGAACGATGACTCGTCTTCTGGTTTTACTATTAAATCAACCAAATTACTATTACTAATCCAGCTGTTTAGTGCTTTAGCTGATGCAAGAATTTTAGTTTTATTCTGTTCATGCCTCTGTTGTGTACTAGATATACAGTTAAAATCCCCTGCTAACTGTCCTTCCAATGACTTTGTAATCTTTAACCTCTCAACACCTATTCCAGGAAACCAGTGAAAATTAGCTAGTGTATAGAGTTTGTCATTATATTTAATTATTACAGATGTATATATTCCTTTGGGATCATTAATGCATTCCATGACCTTAAGTTTCACAGTAGATTTTCTCCAAAGTATAGCAGTTCCTCTTCTCTTTTTGTTAAAAGAAATACATAACATTACATAACCCAAGTCATTTAAATATAACATATCTTTATCTGTCAAGTGAGTGTCTTGCAAGAATATAATGTCTCTTTTACTTATTCTGATATCTCATTAATGATTTCCTGTTGTTACCTTTATTTAATCAATTTCCATTGACAGTAGCTTAAAACTATTTTATTTTAAAAGATAATGTGAGACGTGTATCTACCATATTAATTTAATTGTATGAAAGTTTCTCATGCATTCCTCCAACACCATCTTAACATTCCACGTTTTTGAATTCTTCCTTTTTATAAACTAAACTACTGGAACTCATAAATAAAAAACAAGTTTACAACTGTAACCGTATAATTACTAATAAAACACAACCTACCATTAATACAAAAGTTCCTAGTTTGCCTTTCCAATAAACAAACTACTGTACTATCTCTACCTACCAGTACCTAAAAAGTCATCAAAACTAGCCAAAAGCTGCTGTGACTTACAAATAATTACTATAATATTTTATAATATTTTTTGTATATATATATATATATATATATGTGTGTGTGTGTGTGTGTGTGTATGTGTTAAAATAAGAAGAGACAATTTAGTTATATATTGCACCATTTAAAACTCTTCCCCCATTACTACATAAAAGTTTAATAATCCTTTTCTATTAATCACAAATATTAATACAAGAGATTGTGTTCTATATACCTATTTGTGTAATATAAATTATCCATTAAATATTCAAGTATTTGCTCATTCAACACTGTTATAACTAAATCTCCAAATAAATAAATAGAACAGTGTGTGACCTGAAGAGAGAAAGATATCTGTAAACGTACATGACAGGTAGTCTTATCATACTGAGCTATTACATGAAAGGAAAATCAATGCATATGTATATATTTATCATGCTTATATATATATATATATCTATATCTGTATCTATATATATATATATATATATATATATATATATATATATATATTTTTTTTTTTTATAGAGCTACCTAAAGCTCTGAATTAATTTTAAAACTACAGGTATGTACATCTTAAAATTGTGTAACACTCTTAATATGACATCAAAATGTTTAAAAATCCTTTAGCTTATTAAATTCATGAAAGTATACCCATTACTGAGGTCAGAGAGAATTTTTTGCTATTTCTATAGAGTAAAAAAAATTTGAAGTCTATATCATATTTAAAAGTTATAATGTGCTTACTTCAAATTTCATCCTCTCTTCCTGAGTTTAAACATATTGAACTGTTCTAATCAGTAACAAATATCTAACTTTACTTTTTTCCTTTAATATATACAACACTACATCATAAGCTATTAATATTCAGCAAAATGTAAGCAAATTATATGTCAGCAACATCTCAATAGAAAACATTACTATAGCGTTTGTGTTGCCAATTCTTCACTTCTAAATACATATTAAAAAAAGATATTATTTTGAGTAGATTTTTCACATATGTTGTATCTTTCGGCTTTTCCCGGTTAGAGGTCACCACAGCGGAACTCCGGTCCGCTAATGATTGGCAGTAGATTTTTACGTACAGAGTTGCCAGCCCTGACACACAACCTTCAACGAAAGTACGCCCATTCACGCATGTCTCCACACAGAAGACGCTTTAGCTGAGAATGGAAAAAAGAAAAAGAAAGTTCCTTTATGTTTTCACATACATTAGTGATGAACATCAGCTGTTTTGAAGAAAGTCTAGGTTAAAGGAGCAAACAAGAATCAATCATTTTCACAAAATTGGAACATTCTTTTGTTCTCAGATTTTTAAAATATTAATTGTCTCAAAAATGACCCGTGAAAGGAATGTGTTACACAGGAAGAAAGAAAACAAAATCATCAACACTTTAACACTTCTAATTAGTGTATTAGTTAGATCCGACTTTCAGTTAACCCAACAATGCACATACTAAGCAGAGTTAAAGAAATAACATAAAATTGAATTTTATATTCTTAAAGTTACTAATTCTACCACTTATAATTTAGTGACATTCTCTTACAGAAAGTATTTGTTTAACATTTAGAAATATGTTATAAATTTAGTTAAATGAAATATACTTTCACTGTAAATATAGTAACATTAACCATTTATATTCCTTGTCATGAAAAATATTTTCGCTTAAAATATAAATACATACCTGCATGTTTTTGAAGCATAAAGGTCAACATAAACCATTTCTTAAAAGGTAAATCAGTTGTTTCAGAATATAAAAGTCCTGCAGCCAGAGAATAAAAGTCACCTTTTAATTTTAGAAGTTTTCCAGGAATTCAGTTCACTCCGTCTCTTGAGAGATATACTGTTCCAATCCATTTTTTCAGTATCATTTAGGATTTAATTTTTTGATCAAAAGTGGATGCCTTCTTCAGTGTGTCAAATATTTTTGTTCTTTTAGAAAGAAATAATTTGATCTTTGCAGGAAACACCAAAGTGGCTTTGATATTGTTCTTTTAAGTCCATTAGTGAATATTGAGCAGGATTTTCTTTACTCATTACTGAAAAAATCATTGTCAAATCTGACTACTTGTTCACCTGTTTCAAAAGGTGGGGCGGACCATATTGTTTTTAATATTTAATCTTTTTCTAAGCTAGGCATAAACTTAACTTTATTTGAACGTGGTGGTGAGTTTTCCTTCTTCGAAGGTGCTGTTAGGGAGCTGTGCACCCTTTCGATTCCAAAAGATAATGTTCAGTAGTTTTACTGTTTTATGTAGCCAGGTTCTTAAGAAGTTTATTGTATTGTCTCCCTCATATTTTTCAGAGGTACCATCATTTCTAATGCTTTGTCTGTCTGTTTTCTAAATCATCAACTTTATGTATGAGCCAGCTATTTTGTTTTAAAAGAAATTTAGTCTCAGGATCACCTTCAGTTATTCTCCCTTTGTGATCATTTAAATCTTCTTCCATACTGCTTTGTGCACTTTGTTGTGTCATAAGAATTTCTAAGTGTTCCATTTTCTTGTCTGTTCTCTGGGACACATACCTATCTCTTCAGCAGGTCCTATTTATATCATAGGCAAGGTTTAAGTCCTTAGAATGGGTAATTTTGGTGCTGTCTGTTTTGTGGATATGCAGGAGGTCCATTAGAGTGGGGTCTGACAATGCTGTGTATGCCAGGCATAGATCTCCCCTCAAAAGCCTGTAGGAGACAGAATACAGGGATACAGCCTTGAGGTGGTCTACATAGGACATTTTACTTAAACCCTGTATTTTGAAGCTATATTTTTTCTCTATTAGTGAATAAAATTAGCTAACAAGTATCTCCAAATTTTAAAATTTTAATTATATTTTCTGTGTGAGAAAAGTTTTCAGTCACATAGCTTTCACCAGTTGCTGCTGTCAGTTATCATCTTGGCCACACCCCCTGGATCAGTTCCTCACAACCCACACCTCCTCTTCTGTCTAAATGCTTAGACACTACACAGGATTTTCTCTGAGATTCTATTCCGTTGGATGTTCTGGATTATTTTTTCTGGGATGCAATAATGGAGTTTGTTTAGGGTGTCTTGTCCGTGTATCTAATTCACACCGTCTCTTGGAACTCAGAACAGTCAGCTTCCTTTTGCCCTATCTGGTTTTGGTCATCTTTATGCTTTCCATATTTCTTGTTGGAGTGACATGTCTTCCATTCTCGCCAAGAGGTTCTCTCTCTTTATGGGATTTTAGAACTCAGTCATGACTAACCATCATATATTAATGATTTCAGCGTCCTGGACCCTCCAGAGCAGGTCCTGATACCCATGTTGCTGTCTGCTTTTGTTACGGTTGTGTTTTACCCAGTACACCCTTGATTGCTTACATTTCAGTTTGCATCAGATAGACCTTCTTTACCCTATTTTTGAATCATTTCTTTTTAGGCCAATGACCTCCTGCTGCTATTACTTTGACCTAGTAGCATGGGCTTGCCAGATGCTACTCTTCTACCTTGGTGGTCCCACTGGGTATGAGATGTATATCCTTGCATTTCACAGGATGTTTATTTATGGGAACTCAGCTGATGTTCTTTGTGTTTCACTGTTGCAGTCATTACATTTGGGTAATCCTGCTAGCAGGTTGCCCTCAGTCGGCCTGAACTCCAAAGTCTTGGGTACTGCGTCGGCCGCTGTCACTCCTTCCCTGACGTCAGGTCGTCATGGGTATAAAAGATGCGGCCGACGCCATTTTCTTTAGTCTTTCTTGCTGCGCGGTGCCTGAAGCAGAAGTAGTTCGCAAGTGCTGGTCAGCCGACTCCTGAGATTTTCGTGTTCGAGTTTCAGATCCGAAGTCTTCACAAAAGCTAAGTACCCCATTGGGGAAACTTTTTTCTTGCTCCAGACCGATGTCAGAAAAAGTAAATAATTGTATTTCTTGTGGAAAGCAAATATCTCATAAGGATTTTAATTCTTACTGTATTCCTTGACTAGGCCCTGATCACAACATTTCTGGTTGTCGGTTTTGTGCTAGATTTAACCAAAGCACTATAACGTCGGTATGATTTTGCTTTTGGATGACTGTTTAATTATCCAGAAATGTCATTGAATAGCCATCCAACTACCGGAGTTCACAAACGCAAAGAAGAGGAAAGAGGTAGATAACCGAGGCCCAAAACTGACGACGAAGCTTCTCCTAAGCCAGTCGCCGGTTCTCAGTGAGGTGCTTTCGCAGCCCCTGACACTCGCTACTTTACAGTCACAGGCCACTACCGACTCCCACGAGGAGTTGGCCATGCCGCTGGAAACTCAAGGTATTGGAGCCTCAGAGACTATTCCTTCAGATGGGTCCGGAGCCGCTGAGCAGGCATTGGCTTCTGAGGATGTATTCAGACCTAAACATATTTACATTAAACCAACTTCAGCATCAAAGGCAAAGTCTAAAGTACATCCTAAAGCAAAGAAGCAAACTCAAGAGGCACGTGGTCAGGCCTCTATGCCCAAAAACAGATGCTCAAAATGGCCAAAGATTTGATTACTGATAAGAGGTCTAGGCAAGAGACTGACTATGAATCTTCAGATCAGGTTTCCATTTCTTCTGATTCCTCTTCTGCTCAGGAATATTCTCTTCCCCCTTATGAGGATTCTGATGCTGAAGGATCCATACCTTCAACTTCTCCTCCAGAGGACTATTCTTTTGGGGAAACCTTGCATACCATGAGGGAGCATTTCCACTGGGAGAGCCAAGATTTTTCTGAATCTAAAAAGAGGCTCAGGGGGTTTCCTTTTACTACCTCAACACAGGCCACTAGCCATTCCACCTGTGTTAGACATTGTAGATGATGTGTTTTCGGAGTCTAGTCTTACCTCTGACTCCTTACCTCCAGCTTCTGTTAAGCCTGACAGATATTACAGGGTTCCTGACTCTCATAAATTCCTTTTTAAAAACCCTGCTGCAGACCCAGAAACTATTTCTCAGGGTCCCAAAGGAGTTGAGGCTTCCTCTGCAAAAAACCCTAGCCCCTCTGACAGAGATTCTAGGGCACTGGATAGATGGGGGGAAAAAGGTTTACACATCTGCTACCTTGGCTATAAGGGCCTTAAACTGTCAGTTTCATATGCTCAAATATCAGCAACATGTCATAGCATTGCTTAAACAGAAAATGTTGTTAAACTCTGAATGTGCAGAAAACAAGGAAATGCAGGGTTTATTGCATGCAGCTGAACAAGTTGGAAAGCATACTTTGCAATGTGGTTTTGATTCTTTGGATGTCTCCTGCAGGGCCGCAGTTATGGGCTCTGTAATTAGGAGGCATGCTTGGTTAAAGGAACAAAATCTGCCTGATCATGTCAAAGTTAAATTATTAGATGCACCTTTACAGCATGATTCTTTGTTTGGTGTTAAGGCAGAAGAGGTGTTAAAGAAAATGGAGGACAAAAACTAAACCTATGCAAACGGTCAAAGATTTTTTGCAAGTACAGCCGCCTAGGTTTATTAGACACTGGCCAACAAAGAATTGGTCCTTTCCTGTGTCAGACAGACCTCAAAGGGGCAGATCCATTCGCCCTAAAGGCAGATCCCAGGTGCAAGGTTCATACAGGTCAAAGCAATGGGGTGCTTCTACCTCCAAAGTTGGAGAAGACAAATCACAACCATACAGGAAACAGTGCCAGTGACTTCCCCCTGCCTGCACCAAGCACTCATCTTCTGGCAGCACCCTTAGGGGGAAAATTAGCAGTTTTTTACACAAAATTGGCACATTATAACCCAGGACAAGTGGGTTCTAAATATCGTGTCACAAGGCTACAAGTTCCACTTCCATACTCTGCCAAAAGCAAACGGCTGGCCAGATCTGCCAAAAAATCAATGGACAGAGGCACAAAAACAAGTCTCATCCCTCATGGACATGGGGGCCATTCAGCAAGTGCCAGAGCCAGAGCAGGGACATGGATTTTACTCAAGACTGTTCTTGGTACCCAGAAAGAACAAGGCTTGGAGGCCAATACTGGACCTATCTATTCTGAACACATTCCTGGATATACCAAAATTCAAGATGTTGACTTTGCAGCAGCTTCTGCCCATGCTGGGCAAGAATGCTTGGCTTGTGACTTTAGACCTGAAAGAGGCATACCTGCATGTCCCAATCAGACAAATATGCAGAAGATACCTCAGATTCAAGGCTGGCTCAATGCATTACCAATTCTCTGCACTGCTCTTTGACTTATCTACTGTGCCCAGGGTCTTTACAAAGTGCCTGGCACCAGTAATTGCATTCTGCAGACAAAAAGGAATACAAATATATCCTTACTTGGACGACTGTCTAATTCAAGCAGAGAACAAGGACATTCTTCTACAGCATCTGGTGTTTGTGAAAAGACTTCTAACATGCGTAGGTACACAGTCAATGAAAAGAAATCAAAACTAGTACCCTCACAAGAGATAATATTCCTGGGTGCAAGCTTAAATACAACTGCCCAGATGGCTTATCTCACGCCAGACAAAGGCAACTGACTACCTATTTCAAAATGTTGGCAACAAAGGCCCAGTTATCTGCAATAAAAATTCTGCAGGCTTTGGGCTTCATAGCATCCTGCATCCTACAAATTCCATATGCAAGACTGCATATGAGGAAACTTCAGTGGTACCTAAAAAGTGTTTGGACTCAACATTGCCACAGCGTGGAAACTATGATTACTCTCATTCCCTGCTTGCAACAGGAGTTTTGATGGTGGGCAAAGGCTTGTCACCAAAACAAGGGACAGCCATTCACATTACCCCCAGCCAGGCAGACACTAACAACGGATGCTTCAGATTATGCCTGGGGGCCCACATGGCAGGAAGATGCATTCAGGGCACATGGACCTCCAACCAAATGCATCTACATATCAATCAAAAAGAGATGCTAGCTGTTCAAAATGCCCTGACGGCCTTCAAGGACCTACTACATCCAGGACAATTACTGATAAAGACAGACAACACCACGGTCATGTGTTATATAAACAAGTAGGGGGGCACACATTCTTACCCCCTTTGCAGACTAGCCATGACTTTGTGGGACACAGCATTGACTTACCAAGTACATCTGCAGGCACAATTCCTGCCAGGAAGGAAAAATACTCTGGCAGACGAACTAAGCAGAAAACCTCATGGATCCCCACGAGTGGCAGCTGGATCCACAAGTCTTCTTCATGATAACAAGGAAATGGGGATGCCCGGATGTAGATCTATTTGCCTCCCTTCACAACTACCAACTAAAAAGATTCTGCACAAGGATTTATCACAGACAAACATGGAAAGTGGACACCCTATCTTTCAGCTGGAAAAACCTATCAGTATATGCATTTTCCCCTCTGCTTCTCCTACCCAAGGTACTCCTAAAGGTCAGGAGAAGCCAAAGATGATACTGATTGCCCCAGACTGGCCCCGCCAGTACTGGTATCCAATACAAAGGAACTTGTCTCAATGCCCAGCTTGGACCTTACCTCAAATACCTCATCTACTGTCCCAGCAAAGCAATCGGATCCTGCACAGCCAACTCAGGACTTTAAACCTGGCAGCATGGCGGATAATGTAGTCATACAAAACACACCCCTCAGTAAAGTTGTGATGGATGTCATTTTGGAAGCCAGAAGGCCTAGTACTAGAAAATCTTATGCTGAAAAATGGTAGAGATTCTGTGCTTGGAACCAGGCACAAGGAACTGATACAGCTGTGCCAAATATTCCTCAGATTTTGCAATACTTAACTGAGATGCTGGACAAAGGCCTATCTTTTTCATCTATTAAAATTCATGCCTCTGCCATTTCGTCTCATTACAATGCAGAGCCACCAATCTCCTCTTATCCCTTATTAAAGCAGTACCTCAGAGGGGCCAAAAATTTAAGGCCTCCAAGGAGATCACCAATGCCTGCATGGGACCTCACCTATGTCTTGGAAAAACTCAACCTGCCTCCTTTTGAGCCAGCTGCTACTGCTGATATAAAGTTTTTGTCATGGACAACAGCTCTGCTCCTAGCAATAACGTCTGCAAGACGAGTTTCAGAGCTACAGGCACTCATGGCAGTAGAACCTTTTATCATTTTTTATCCAGACAGGGTCTATCTGAGGACATACCCAACATTTATGCCTAAGGTGGTGTCCAGTGTGGCTCTTAACCAAACTATTCACCTGCCAACTTTTTATCCAAATCCACAGAACAAGGGGGAGAGAATTCTGCATTCTTTGGATGTATACAGACAGCTTAGATTCTACTTGGACAGAACCAAAGTTTTCAGAAAGACAGAGCAACTACTAGTGTCATATGCTGCAGGATCACAAGGAAAGGCTATCTCAAAGCAGACTATTTCAATGTGGATAGGCCACTGCATTCGTTTCTGCTATGTACTCCATGGCAAACCAGTGCCTAAGGGCTTTAGGCCACATTCAACCAGAGCTGCAGCCACTTCAGCAGCCTTTCTCAGGGGAGTACCAACCAAGGACATTTTAGAGGCTGCTACTTGAGTTCAGTGCACACCTTTACAAAGCACTGTCATCTACCACTCTACTCTAAATCCAGGGCAGGCTTTGCCACTGCAGTTCTGCAGGGCCTCATAGCTGCTCCTAATGCTGTTTAGCTCCAGCCTCCCAACCATAGCTTTGGGATTCTAGCCCTCCTTATTCTGATTCTGATGTGGATGATTCTACTCCTTCAGCTTCGCCTCCTGAGGATTTTTCTTTTCAGAGACCCTGCATTCCATGAGGAGCATTTTAAATGGGAAGGTCAAGGTTTCTCTGATTCCAGGAAAGACTTAGAGAATTCTTGTTTTACCCCAGCATAGGCCTTTAGCTATACCTCCTGTTCTGAATGTTGTAGAAGATGTTTTTGCAGAGGCTTCACTAAATCCTGATTCTTTGCCTCCTGCCCCAGTTAAACCGGATAGGTACTATAGGGTGCCTGAAGCCCATAAGTATCTTTTAAGAGCCTAGAGGACCCAGAAACTGTCTCTCAGGGGCCTAAAGGTGTGAAGGCTTCTGTGGTTAAAATCCTGTTCCTCCTGATAAAGAGGCAAGGGCTTTGGATAGATGGGGAAAGAAAGTGTACACTTCTTCCACTTTAGCCATGAGGCGTTGAATTGTCAGTTTCATATGTTAAAATATCAGAATTATCTCCTTTCACAATTGAAGTCTAAGGTGGATGCTCTGGCTGAAGGTATTGAGTGTAAAGAGCTGCAGGATTTAGTTCATGTTTCTGAACAAGTGGGAAAGCATTCTTTGCAGTGTGGTTTTGATGCTGTGCAGGCCTCCTCGAGGGTGGCTGCCACTGGTTCTGTTCTTCGAGGCACGCCTGGTTGAGAGATCAGAACTTAGCTGAGCATGTTAAGACAAGGATTTTGGATGCTCCTTTACAGTCCGATGTGTTGTTTGGTTAAGCCTGTGGAAGCAGTTTTAAAGAAAATGGAGGACAAGGCTAAGTCTATGCAAACTGTTAAGGATTTTTGCAGGTGCAGCCTCCAAGTTTAGTAGAAATTGGCCTACTAAGGGTGGACTTATCCTGCTTATGATTCCCAGTCTAGGGGTAGGTCTAGGCGTGGTAGGGCAGAGCTCAAGGTTCTTTTAGGCCTAGGACAGGAGTTCACCTGCTCAGACTTCTGGTGAGGGCAGGGGTCAGTCCTTTCGTAAGCAGACCCAATGACCTGCCTTTTCAGCTGCCAGTACATTCTCGCCTGGCGGCACCTCTAGGAGGAAGGCTGTCTCTTTTCAAAGAAAATTGGGATTTAATTACTCAAGACAAATGGGTTCTGGATATCATTCACCACGGTTACAGGTTTTATTTCCATACCTTGCCTCCTTTCAAAGGCATGCCAGACGTTCCTCCTCTACAAAGAACAGAGGCTGCATAAGCAAATTTCTCTGTTGCTCCAAATAGGAGCCATTCAGTCAGTTCCTGTGCCAGAAAGGGGCCTAGGATTTTACTCTCGCCTGTTCCTAGTACCAAAGAAGGGGAACACGTGGAGACCAATTTTGGATTTATCTATCCTCAACACTTATCTGGACATTCCAAAGTTCAAAATGTTGACGTTACAACAGCTTTTACCTCTGCTGGGCAAAGATCACTGGATGGTAACTTTAGATCTCAAGGAAGCTTACCTTCATGTGCCTATAAGACTAAGTTGCAGAAAGTATCTGCGTTTTCGAGCTGGAAATTCTCATTATCAGTTCTCTGCATTGCCCTTTGGCTTATCTACTGCCCAGAGTATTCACAAAGGTTCTGGCTCCAGTGATAGCTTACTTCAGGCTAAAAGGAATTCAAATCTATCCTTACTTGGACGACTGCCTGATTCTGGCTCAAGAAAAGGAAGACCTTCTACAGCATTTGGAATATGTCATAGCAGTGCTAAGATGCCTAGGGTATTCTGTGAACGAAATAAAGTCCAGTCTAGTACCCTCTCAAGACATGTGCTTTCTGGGTGTGAGACTCAATACAGCTCGCCAGATGGCCTTTTTAACCCCGGACAAACAAAAGAATCTTTCCAGTTACTTCCATCAATTATCTCTTCAGTCCGGGCTGACTGCAAGGACAGTCCTTCAAGCCTTAGGGTTCATGGCATCTTGTATTCTGGTGCTTCCCAATGCCAAACTGCATATGAGGAAGCTACAATGGTATCTCAAAATCTATGGACACAGCACTGCCAGGATTTGGACACTGTCATTCAAATAATACCTTGCATTCAAAAGGAATTTTTGTGGTGGGCTCAGGAATGTCACCTAAACAAGGGACTCTCTGTGACCCGGCCAGAGGCAAGTCAGATTCTAACGACAGATGCCTCAGACATTGCTTGGGGAGCTCATCTAGATGGAAAGTGGATACAAGACAAGTGGCCTGCCAGACTACAGCATCTACATATCAACATGAAGGAGATGTTAGCAGTCCAGTTTGCATTAATGGCTTTCAAGGAGTTACTTCTTCCAGGGCAAGTGTTGATTCTAACAGACAACACAACTGTCATGTGGTACATCAACAAACAAGGGGAACACATTCTTACCCATTGTGCAGGCAAGCAATGATTTTATGGGAGACTGCGCTCAGCTTGCAACTAACTCTTCAGGCAAGGTTTCTGCGGAGCACAGAACTCCTTAGCAGATGTGTTAAGCAGACAAATCATGGATCCCCACGAGTGGAAACTGGATCTTCATGTATTTCAAAAATTGACAGTGTCATGGGGAACTCCAGACATAGATCTGTTAAACTTCTCCACTAAACCACCAGCTGCCAAAGTTTTGCACGAAGGGATTTCATCACACAGCTTGGAAAGTGGATGCTCTTTCTTTCAGTTGGAAAAATCTTTATGTGTATGCTTTTCCACCTCTGCCTCTTCTCCCAAAGGTGCTTCTAAAGGTCAGACAAGACAAGCCAAGGATGATTTTAATAGCTCCAGATTGGCCTCGGCAGCACTGGTACCCGTTACTGAGGAGTCTGGTAAGGAAGCCTCCATGGCCTTTACCCTTGATTCCACACCTATTGTCTCAGGGGGACGGTCATCTGCTCAATGTCAAGCTTCAAACTCTTCATCTAACAGCCTGGCATATTCTGTTTTGAAAGACAGCAGGTCTCAACTTCCTCAACAAGTTTTAAATGTGATTATGGAAGCCAGAAGACCTAGTACAAGGAAAGTGTACGATGAAAATGGAAGAGATTTTATTTTGGACTGCAGCAAAGAATTTGGAGATTTCGGAGCCTAATTTGAGTGTGGCTCTTCAATATCTTACTGAGTTATTGGACAACGGTTTGTCTTTCTCTTCCATTAAGATTCATGCTGCAGCAATTTCAGCTCACTATGATTGTGACCCACCATTGTTTTCACATCCTTTGTTCAAGCAATTTCTTAGAGGGCAAAGAATATAAGACCCCGCGTACAGCTCCTACTCCTGCTTGGGATCTCAATTTTGTGTTGGAGAAACTTACTCTACAACCTTTTGAGCCTGCAGCTACTGCTGACCTGAAATACTTGTCATGGAAGACTGCTTTTTTGTTGGCCATTACTTCCGCAAGAAGGGTTTCTGGGTTACAGGCCCTTATGGCGGTTGAGCCTTTTGATTTTCATAAGGATAGGGTATCATTACGTACTAATCCTTCCTTTATGCCTAAGGTGGTTTCTAGTGTGGCTTTAAACCAAGCTATTCATTTGCCTACTTTCTATGCAGATCCCCAAAATAAAGGGGAAAAGATTTTGCACACTTTAGATGTACACAGGCAATTGCGTTATTATTTAAGCAGGACTAAGGATTTTAGACAGTCTCAGCAGTTGTTTGTTTCTTTTGCTTTGAGTTAAGGGCAAGCCTGTGTCAAAACAAACTATTTCTAGGTGGATTGGGTTTTGCATTGCCTTTTGTTATTCCCATCATGGCAAAGAGATTCCAGCTGGGATTAGGCCTCATTCCACTAGGGCTACTGCCACTTCAACAGCATTTCTAAGGGGGGTGGCAACTAAGGATATTTTGGAGGCAGCTACTTGGAGTTCAGTGCATACTTTCTCTAAGCATTACCACCTTCCTCTCTACTCTTAAGTCTAGGGCTGGTTTTGCCACTGCTGTTTTGCAAGGCATGTTATCAGCTCCTGCTTCCTTATGATTTGCCAGCCTCCCTTACCTCTGCTTTGGGATTCTACCCAATAGTTAGGACTGCAGCAATGTGGAATGAAGAACATAGTACAGTTTTGTACCTACCATAAATGTAGATGTTAGAGGATCCACATTGCTGCAGTCCAATTTACCCTCCCTCCTTCCCCTCTGTGTTTAGGGGTGGTTGTGTAGGTGAGATTATATTCGGGTACCTTTGTATATATTGTATATATTTTTGGTGCAGGTATGTTTGGTGTGTTTTGGTTTTGGCCTTATCTTTTCAGGGTCTTCTGACATCTGGGGCAAGAAAAGACTGAGGATATGACGTCGGTCATGCGCATTAGTACCCTGACGTACTGACGTCAGTCTAATGCGCCCTGACCGACGTCAGCCATATACTTTGGTATTTGGGCCGACTGGACAGTGGACTACCCAATAGTTAGGACTGCAGCAATGTGGATCCTCGAACATCTACATTTATGGTAGGTACAAAACTGTACTTTTTGATGGTGGGCAAAGGCTTGTCACCAAAACAAGGGACAGCCATTCACATTACCCCCAGCCAGGCAGACACTAACAACGGATGCTTCAGATTATGCCTGGGGGGCCCACATGGCAGGAAGATGCATTCAGGGCACATGGACCTCCAACCAAATGCATCTACATATCAATCAAAAAGAGATGCTAGCTGTTCAAAATGCCCTGATGGCCTTCAAGGACCTACTACATCCAGGACAACTACTGATAAAGACAGACAACACCACGGTCATGTGGTATATAAACAAGTAGGGGGGCACACATTCTTACCCCCTTTGCAGACTAGCCATGACTTTGTGGGACACAGCATTGACTTACCAAGTACATCTGCAGGCACAATTCCTGCCAGGAAGGAAAAATACTCTGGCAGACGAACTAAGCAGAAAACCTCATGGATCCCCACGAGTGGCAACTGGATCCACAAGTCTTCTTCATGATAACAAGGAAATGGGGATGCCCGGACGTAGATCTATTTGCCTCCCTTCACAACTACCAACTAAAAAGATTCTGCACAAGGATTTATCACAGACAAGCATGGAAAGTGGACGCCCTATCTTTCAGCTGGAAAAACCTATCAGTATATGCCTTTCCCCCTCTGCCTCTCCTACCCAAGGTACTCCTAAAGGTCAGACAGGAGAAGCCAAAGATGATACTGATTGCCCCAGACTGGCCCCGCCAGTACTGGTATCCAATACAAAGGAACTTGTCTCAATGCCCAGCTTGGACCTTACCTCAAATACCTCATCTACTGTCCCAGCAAAGCAATTGGATCCTGCACAGCCAACTCAGGACTTTAAACCTGGCAGCATGGCGGATAATGTAGTCATACAAAACGCACCCCTCAGTAAAGCTGTGATGGATGTCGTTTTGGAAGCCAGAAGGCCTAGTACTAGAAAATCTTATGCTGAAAAATGGAAGAGATTCTGTGCTTGGAACCAGGTACAAGGAACTGATACAGCTGTGCCAAATATTCCTCAGATTTTGCAATACTTAACTGAGATGCTGGACAAAGGCCTATCTTTTTCATCTATTAAAATTCATGCCTCTGCCATTTCGGCTCATTACAATGCAGAGCCACCAATCTCCTCTCATCCCTTATTAAAGCAGTACCTCAGAGGGGCCAAAAATTTAAGGCCTCCAAGGAGATCACCAATGCCTGCATGGGACCTCACCTATGTCTTGGAAAAACTCACCCTGCCTCCTTTTGAGCCAGCTGCTACTGCTGATATAAAGTTTTTATCATGGACAACAGCTCTGCTCCTAGCAATAACGTCTGCAAGACGAGTTTCAGAGCTACAGGCACTCATGGCTGTAGAACCTTTTATCATTTTTTATCCAGACCGGGTCTATCTGAGGACATACCCAGCATTTATGCCTAAGGTGGTGTCCAGTGTGGCTCTTAACCAAACTATTCACCTGCCAACGTTTTATCCAAATCCACAGAACAAGAGGGAGAGAATTCTGCATTCTTTGGATGTACACAGACAGCTTAGATTCTACTTGGACAGAACCAAAGTTTTCAGAAAGACAGAGCAACTACTAGTGTCATATGCTGCAGGATCACAAGGAAAGGCTATCTCAAAGCAGACTATTTCAAAGTGGATAGGCCACTGCATTCGTTTCTGCTATGTACTCCATGGCAAACCAGTGCCTAAGGGCTTTAGGCCACATTCAACCAGAGCTGCAGCCACTTCAGCAGCCTTTCTCAGGGGAGTACCAACCAAGGACATTTTAGAGGCTGCTACTTGGAGTTCAGTGCACACCTTTACAAAGCACTGTCATCTACCACTCTACTCTAAATCCAGGGCAGGCTTTGCCACTGCAGTTCTGCAGGGCCTCATAGCTGCTCCTAATGCTGTTTAGCTCCAGCCTCCCAACCATAGCTTTGGGATTCTACCCAAATATAATGACTGCAACAGTGAAACACAAAAAACATGGTACAGTTGTGCACACTTACCATAAATGTAGATGTTCGAGTGTATTCACTGTTGCAGTCCAGGTTACCCACCCGCCATCCCCCTTTTCTTCTGATGGAACCTATCTTTCCTTCTCTGATTTATACAACCTATGTGGTGTTTTTGCTTGTAGATGAAGGTAAAGTTTATATTGGTGCATGTATTTATATATGCATAAATTTTGGCTACCCTTTTAGGGGGCTCCTGACATCTGGGGCAAGAAAAACTAAAGAAAATGGCATTGGCCGCATCTTTTATATCCCTGATGACCTGACGTCAGGGAAGGAGCAACAGCAGCCGATGCAGGACCCAGGACTTTGGAATTCAGGCCGACTGAGGGTATCCTGCCAGCAGGATTACCCAAATGTAATGACTGCAACAGTGAATACACTCGAACATCTACATTTATGGTAAGTGCACACAACTGTACTTTCTGCATTTCCAGGCCCACCAGGTATTCAAGTCCGTGCATTAAATGCACAGACATTACACCCCCTAATAATGAGGAAAAATATACAGATTTTAGGAAAACATGTTTAGAAAATAATGAAAACAGAAAGATGTTTCACTATCCTTGAGTTAAAATAATAATGAAAAAAGTGAACTGCAGTGCTGTAACACATAATCAGTGTGCTGTTGTAATAACTATATGCTCCACCCTAATACTGTGTACTGGTTAAGGGTTTACCCAAGGGCCTGCACTCCGGTTGTGATGTGAAGTCAGAATGTTGTCCCAGTATCTCTATGGGTTTTATCAGGGTATTCTCTGTCATTACAACCTCCTAAACGCAAACACACACATGCAAAATACTTCTAATTGTCTGTTGTTAGGGAGCACTTCAAAGCCTTGGAGCTAGGTTTGTCTTCCAGCTGTCCTATGGGAGGCCTGCACAGTCCACTGCTTGGCAGCAGAACAGCTCACTGAAATCTGGTACTGATAGGATTGGTGCTGCAGATAGCTATTCCATTTGTTCAATATTTGCAGTCTCTTTTCCACCCAGCCCTAGCTCATCACCCTTTACTTAGCCTCAAAGAAGAGCATGCAGTGAGCCATCCTGTAAGGATTTTCCCTCACTTCTGCAAGGGACATTTCCACCAAGTGACCTTTCCCCTCTGTCTCTCCCTCCAGAGCATGGGAGGTTGCCCCCCCCCCCATCTCCACTAGGGAGATTGCATTGTCCAGTGTGTCCCCAAGTGAGAGTGAACCCCTCCTACTCTCCTGGGACAGGTAAGCAAGGCCACATGCCTTCACTCCTGTCCCTCTGTGCCTGGCTGTGTCAGGGATGGTAATCAAACCCTGGTTGCCTAGGGCTTCATTCCTGCATGCCTCGGAGCCAGGCCGGCCTGCATATTTCTGGTGCACAAGTGGATATTCTCCTTGCCCTGTCTAGGAGAAGTTAGTATTTACCCCCACCCCCTTTTTTTTTTCTTCCACGTTTACAAAATTTGAATCTTGATGGGTGCCCAACTCAAGTAAAACTTGTTGAATAGTGAAGCAGCCCTTTAATCACACCCTTTGTTTAGAGTGTAGGCTGTTTCCAGATGTTCTGACTGAAGTCACTGTTGCAACATTCCTCTCAAATGGTGTTATCTCTACTGATATCTGGCTGGGGTACCAAATCTTTACTTTTCCTTAAGTTGTACATCTGATGCATTATTTCACCTCGTATACACTGGGGTATAAATACAGATGTACGAGGGTGGATACTCAGATTGTTTTGGCACCAGCTGAACATGGGTGATGCATCTTTTGGACTGTTTGCTGTTTGGTCATTGGTACTTTTGCATTGTTCGTTTCCTCCAGATAAGTGCCCCATTGAGAAACCTTACTTTTTATCTCACACTTTATTATTTGAAATTTGTAGATGCCAGCTAGAAGGGCAAGTGCGATTGCTGTAGGCAGAGTCTGTACAAGGACTTGCATACCAAGTATCTTTTTTGTGTAGGCCCAGAACATGATCACAAATCCTGCTCTGTTTGTCACTCATTCATTCTAAAAACCCTTGGGTCTAGGCTGTCTACACTTTAAGACCCATTGTCTTAAACGCCTGGCCCTGTCATGTCTCCTGCGAAATGAAAAGCTTAAGAGGCCTCAAATGGATCAGCAGTCCAGTCTTTCTGATTTCATCATACCTGCTGAGGTTACAGAACCTGCAGTACATCAGTCTTCCAGTTAGTTGTTTACTACTGAGACCCCACTGGAGTCCAGTATTGCTCCTGAGGACTTGCAGACTGCTGATACATCTGAGGAACCACTCCAAATTATTTCAAGAAGACTGCAAGGCATCCCATATATTTTTGTTAGAGAAGAGATCCCAAGCTCCATAACAGAGGTCAGACAGGGTTCTGAACTTCTGCACCTCTTCCAGGTGGACGTCACTTCTGGAGAGAGAAAAAAACATACAGCTAAGAATGTGGCCTCTCCCTCAGCAGTTAAGGCGAAAGAGTGGATAGACTTCTTGAAAGGGTTGTTTAAAGGAATTATGCCTTTAAAACCTCCCTCCTTTGGTTCTCCCCTACCACAGGCCACTCCCATAACATCCACCTTGGTTTCCTTTTCTTCTGTTGAGAAGCAGGACAACCATTCTCTGGGCTATTCCTCTCAGATACATTCTGCAGGGCAAATTTCCTCCAAAGGGGATTCACTCTCATCTGATTCACCTATTGGGGAAGGCTCCTTTGGTTACACTATACAGGACATGATGAAACACTTAGATTGTCAGTCTGCTCAGATCTCCTGATGTCCAGGAGAAGTATTACTCCCTCTTGGGAGCCCTACCCCTTTTCTGGTCCTGCTTGGCCTTAAGGCTTTCCAAGACGCTTTTCAGGCCACTTCTTTTGTGCCTGACTGTCATCCTCCAACTCCCAAGAGACTAGACATGTTTGACAAGGTCCCTGATGGCCTAAAGTATCTATATAAGAATCCAGTGGAAGACCCTTTAGCAGTTTCTTTTCAAATAAGCTCGGTAAGCTGCTACCCAGTCTGATATCCTACCTACAGGTGAGGAACAACTGGTTACAGCTCTGCCACCCTTGCTTTTATGGCAATTGATTTTTAGACTCAAAAGAGTAAGTATTTGATCTCTGTCCTGGCCTCCTTAAAGTTATTTTGGATCCTCCTACAGCAGACTGTAAGCAATAAATACAGAGCTTACTCTCACTGGCCTCTCAGATTTTTAGGCGCAGCATAAAGTGCAGGCATGATGCTGTAGATGCTTCCTGTAGAGCAGCTGCCACTGGATCTGTTATCTGCAGATATGCATAGCTTAACAATCAACCTATGCCTGAATATTTCAAATCTAAAATTGTAGATTCACCTTTGGACAAAGACTTACTGTTTGGCTGGCAGGTGGCCGATCTATTTAAGACTCTCCAGGACCAAAATAAAACCATGAAAGACTGCAGGCAGATTCAACTCTTCTCAGTCCCTAAGTACCATAGGAACTACTAAGCCAAGTCAACATCCTTCATTAGATGGAGTCCTAGGGCTGTTCAGAAATAGAGGGAACCCCCCCTAGGAAAAGATACTCTGAAAAAGCACAAAGGGAAACTCCATCCAGGAGGCCACCTTTGGGGGCAGACGTCTGTGACTACTCCTGTGGCACCCCTTCCACCAGCTCCACCACCTGTTTTTCCCAAAGACTGTCATTCTTTCTGACCAGCTTGGAAGATATTACCACAGGCAAATTTGTCCTTTCATCATCAGGACTACCCATGCCATATCTTGGGAAAGCATTCCCCCTCTGAAAGGCATTCCTCCATCTCCTCAAAACCAAATTTCCCTTCTGACTGATATTATTCAAGACCTCTTGGATCAGGGCACCATCAAGCAAGTCCCAAAAGAATTCGTAGGAAAAGAGTTTTATTCCAGGAGTTTTCTAGATGCAAGAAAAAGAGGACAGTGAAGACCCACCCTAGACCTGTCTACCCTGCACACTTACCTTAAGGTACTCTTTCAAAATGCTCTCCCTTCAGATCCTGCTTCCTTTCATGCTACCACAGGCTTTCTTGGTGTCAGTAGACATCAAGGACACATCAATATCTCTCCTTCCTGCAGGATATTCTTCAGTTTTTTCTCTGGCTCATTGCATTTTCAGTTTACTGTTCTGCCTTTAAGTCTTTCCACAGCCCCAAGGGAGTTAAAAAGTGCCTGGTGCCTGTTGTAGCTTTCAGTTGCACTCTAGGAATTCAGATTTTACCCTTCCTGCATGACATTCTGATCTAGACTCAATCCCCACACATTCTTCTGTAGCATCTTCAACTCTCCCGTCATCTTCTGACAGGTCTGGGGTTCACCATAAACTACAAAAAAATCACACATGGTCCCAACACAGGATCTAGTGTTCCTAGGATGCAGACCGGATACAAAGAAAATGCATGCCTTCCTTCCCCAGGAAAAGGTTTTCAGTCTGTCCACTTATTTCCAAGACCTCTCTTCTGAAACACATTGCACTGCAACAGTGATTATAAGGACTTTGGGATTCATGGCAGCCACCATCCCTGTGCTCACCTAACTAGGCTTCACATGAGGAAAATCCAGTGGTATCTAAAATCTGTGTGGTCCCAGCACTGCCACCCCTTGGGCACTCTTGATTTCCCTTTTCCCTTGTCTCAAGATGGCCTGGTGGAAGGGACTGGTCATACTCAACCCAGAATTACCTTTTTCACCTCCTCCTCTTCAGTTTCTTATGGACACCTTGAACAAGGAGTGGGGGCCTGGACAAGATCACACCTGGTGCAGGGGAAATGGTCAGTCTGTCTCCTGAAGGAGCATATCAACCTAAAAGAAATGAGGGCTCTTCTGCAAGCTATTTAGACTTTCCCTCACATTTAGAAATCAGCACCTCTTCAAGTGTTAACAGACAACACCACAGTCATGTGAAATATAAACAAGCAGGGGAAGCGCCAGGTGTTAGCAACTATGCAGGTAGGCACAGAAGGCATGGCATTTGGCAATACAGATGAACACTTTGCTCAAACCACATACATCCCTTCTCAGGATAGTGTGCCAGCAGACTGCTTAAGTCGCTCCCTGGAGGACCCCCACAAGTAGACTGAACAGGGAGATCTTCCACAGCATCACACTTCAATGGGGCACTCCCCGGGTCTCTCTGCTTTGCCAAGCAACCATCAGCTGCCCTATTCTGCACCAGGGAACCCTGCCCCACAGTCTGGATGCCAGGTGCCTTCTCTTTTAGTGGACGGGAATATTCCTGTATGGTTTTCTTCCTGTGCTTCTTCCATAAAATACTACTCAAGGTACAAAGGGAAACACCCAAACTCCTATTACTGGCACCATTTCGGCCAAGGTAACACTGGTTCCCCCTGCTATTTCAATTGACAAAGAAAAATTACAGGATAGTCCTTCTACAGCTAGACCTTATAACTCAGCAAAAAGGTCCGCTCCTACACCCAAATCTTCCGTCTCTCAGCCTGATCTTATAGATGATAGGATTTTAATACCTCGTACATCTTTTCTCTGAAAAGGTTGCACAAGTCTGCAAGAGTAGCCTTTTCATTCTGGTGGTGCAAACAGAGTCAAGTCCCACTCTTGGCACAAGACCCTATGGTTCTGCAATATCTCT
This sequence comes from Protopterus annectens, assembly GCF_019279795.1. Lineage (NCBI taxonomy): Eukaryota > Metazoa > Chordata > Ceratodontiformes > Protopteridae > Protopterus > Protopterus annectens. Next base: position 1,487,039,791 of record NC_056739.1, read on the forward strand.
GCAAACATCTTGGATCAGGTTTGGCCTACTCTTCCATAAAAGCTCATTTGTCTGCTATCGGTGCTTACCTCCATCTTAGTGCCACACTGGCTAAGCCAGAGGTCAAGCTTTTCTTTAAAGGAATGCCATCTTCCCCACCTTTGGAATCTTAATTTTGTTTTAGAAAAACTTGCTCTAGCTCCCTTTGAACTAGCTTCTTTAAAAAAGTGTACTTGAAAAACCATCTGCCTTTTGGCCATCACCTCTGCCAGGGGGATTTCTGAGCTTGAAGCTTTCATGACCATTTCCCTTATATTTCACAAACCCAGGTGACTGTCAGGAGTAACCCATCCTTCATGCCTAAGGTAGTGAATGAGCTGTTTCTCAATCAGGCTGCTCATCTGCCCACCTTCTTTCCTAATCCCCGGGGGAGGGGGGACTTTGCACTCTCTAGACATTCACAGACAACTCTGATATTACCTGGACAAAACTGAATCCTTCAGGAAGACTGACCAGCTTTTTGTATTTTTTGCACTCTAGGATGGGCCAGCCAGTCTCCAAACAAGATATTGCAGCCTAGATTTCATTGGCTGTCTCTTTCTGCTACTAGCACTATGCTAAGACCCTGCCTTCCTGCCAAAAGCACATTCTACTTGGGCAGTCACTTCTTCAAGGGCTTTACACAAAGGAATAGATTCCAAGTGTATTTTGGATGCGGCTGTTGGGCTTCTGTATACACATCTGGCAAACACTACAAAATTGATGCCTTCTTCAGGTCCAGGGCAACCTTTGCCAGGTCACTGCTGTGCCGACTACTGGACAACGCTTCTACTGAATAACAAACCTCCCTTCTTTCTTCCTCCAGCTCTGGGAATCCCCCATTTCTCAAGAATACTGCAACAGTGATTTCAGTCAGGACATAGTACAGTTGTGTAAGAACTTAATCATAACAGTAGATGTCATACTGATCATTATTGCAGTATTCCAGCCCCCCATCCCTTATTTCCTGTTTCACTCCCATCTTCAGATCAAACCTTCTTTTCTTTCATCTATCATTTTCTTCCTTACAAGGATAAGGGAGTGCCTTCTTACCAATTCAGACTACACCCCTCCTAGCTGACTTGTCTCATTTCTCTGTAGTCTTCAGGCTGCTGGCTTGGAGATGGTCTGAACATTCACTCTGTTACATCAGTCTTTATATCCCAGTGCATACAAGCTGAGGTTATGAGTCAGACTTACAACCTCGCGAAAGCAAAGCTTTGGTACCCCAGCCAGACGTAAATGGTGATAACCCAATTTGTCTAGAATAGTGCAACAGTGATTGGTAGGACAGCTAGTGTTATGGTAAGTCTTACACCAACTGTACTGTTTGTCTGCATTCTCCTTGACCTCTTCATTTTGCTAACTGGTCCTCTGACTGTTCCTCATTCTGCATTTTCTTCCCCATCTCGTGCTGGTACAGGAAATGGACCAGCATGAGATGGCTAAGGAAATGTTGTTTCCAGGAAATAGTTGTGTTGGTTTGCCTTTCTTGTAACAACTGTCTTTCTTTCCTTGATGATCTCTCTACACCTGGATGACAAGTAGGCTTTGAAGTTCTGTTTTCCTTCACTACCTAATCTGATTCTTGCTTCCGAATGTTATTTAAACTGTCATGCTCAGGAGTGCTGCTTTCTTTACCAGACTGTCTCCTTTCAGTTTGGGTATTCTCCTTGCATCTTTATTCTCTGTCTTGAATTGGTCATGATGTATTGGTGAGGCCTGGGTTTTATCCTCTTCCCCAAGTTCCATTAATTACAACGCCATGGCTTTAGTGCCACTTGCTTTGGAAGGCATAGCAGCAGTTCCAGTCGCCAGTTATGTTCACTTTCCTGAATTTGCTTTATTTCTCACTTGGATTGTGCATCAGCACCATCTACCACCAGTTCTTTTTGCCAGTATCAGGTTTGTCTGAGCTCAGCATGATGGAGGTATCAGCTTTTTTCTGTAATGAATGCCTTTCATTGTTTCTTCTTGCAACTGTTTTTTACATGGACACCCTCATTTGGCTTGCGAGTGAATGCATCAGGCTCATCATTCCAAGCTTTTTCTTGTGTGTGAGACAGTCTTTATATCTCTGTGTGTGTTTGCGTGCCTTTTGTGAACCAGACAGACTTTCATATACTGTTGGATCTGCTTGCTATGTTTCCCGTACAGATGTACATTGTGGCAATAGCTCCTTCTATCTCCAGATCTCACATATCACTGTTCCTTCCCTTGTCTGTACCAACACTAGAATGGGCTATTTTACTTTCACACAAATGTGTTCCAGGCATTTCATTTTGATGGGTCTTGAAGGCCAAAGTTCCCTTTCATTCCGAGGTGGGATCCTCTGAACATCATCAGTTATCTTCTCAATCCCTTAGATATGTTGTATCAGGCCTTTGTGGTGGGGCTTTCCGTTGGATACCTTGATTATTTTTAATAAGATCATAGGGCACTTTAGTTGTTTGCCTCCTCCTAATTGTAACGAGTGCAGTGCTTTTGTTATTTTCAACTCTTTTCACTACTCCAGTTGGTTCTAATGCTGCCATTGCCAGTCTTCCATGCTGAGCTTCCCAGAAATTTCTGCGGTGGTACAGAATTTATTTTTTCTTCTTCAGTAACTGTTCATAGCTACTTATGATGGACCTCCCAGGCTGTGTTTTCTAGGTCTCCACTAGCATTGTTGAACCATTTTTCTGCTGTGATTCTCTTTTGGACGGATAGTACATGGCAGTCTGAAGGTTGGAGACTTGATGAAATGTTTTGATGTCCTCTTGATGGCCTTTACTACCTTTGCCTAAGCTGCATCCGCCAAGTCAGTAGAACTGGTTCACTTTCTTGTATCAGGAACATGGAAGATCTAATGATGTTATTTTCATTAGTTCCTCAATGAATGGGTTCAGATCCAATCCTCTGATCCGAATTGGGCACTGTTTTGTAGTCTCGGGTCAGACTCACGAGCTTCTCCCTTTACCCATAATGCCTCTGATCACTGCTTTACCTCAGATCTCATTTGCCGCTCTATCGGTCGTGATTTTTCACGCTCTAGGCAGTTTAGTGGTGTTTTGTGAGTCATATTTATTTATTTATTTATTTATTTAGTGCCTTCCTCTCCTTACCATCTTAAAATTTAGTCTAGACATTTTCTTCTACTCAGTGTGGACTCTGTCTTACCATTGTTGGTAGTCTGTCCCTTTTTCTTACCTCTCCTGAGGTAATCCTTTTTACTACTGTTGGTATATTCTTCTCTTTTTCTTTTTACCTCTAAAAAATATATATATAAATAAATAAAAATGAACAAACGACTTGTTTTCTGTTAATAGTTTTTTCTTGATTGTGGTTGTAGTATTCCAGTATGGAAATCTACTGGTTTCAAGAAGTGCACTTCCTCTGGGCTTAAGATACCCAATTCTAATGCTCCCAGGGAGTGCATGTATTGTTTAGGCCCTGCTCACCTTCATATTTCATGTGAAATCTAGATGGGTTTTGATGCCAGGGGATCAACAATAAGTGAAACAAACTAATTTTAAAAGGTCTGTTGCCTGCTTCCTCTTCTGCAGTTCCTTTTACATCAGGGGCTCAAACCCCCTCGAGAAGCCATAAGGCTTTGGAGGCCAGGGAGTCTAGAAAGTGCTCCGCTGTCTGATCTCCTTCTTCCACTCTGAGATCAGACCCGCCATCAAAAATAAAAAAGGCCTCAAATCCGACCTCGTCAGATCCTACTGCCCCTAAGGTCAAAAAGGTTTGATCGGATGCCTATTCAGGTCTCCTTGGATCCAGTCTCCTCTTTCTCTCCAGAGCCAGGATCCCTGAGATTGAGGTCTCCTTTTTCTCCAGGAGACTCCAAAACAGACTTCTCATCCTCCTCCTCATTCAGGTCTTCCCAGAGTCTTTCTGAGCATGATATGGATAAGATGATGAGAAAGTGCCTTAGAGCTCAGATCCAGATGGGGGCCCTTCAGGCTCCATCCCCCATTGGATCTGTGCGTCTGCAACCTTCGATACACCGTATAGCTATAGTGACTCCTTCTCGGATCCGACCAGTGGTTTTGGAGCTGTCATATTCGAAGATTCTAAAAGTCAAAATGTCTGATCCGAGAGTGTTACTTTCCTCAACTCTGATTCTTTCCCTGATCCGTTCAGCTCTGAGCTTTTCAGAGCAGAACAAGTGTTGGAGCCGAAGCATTGGCATCGGGTCTGAGGAGATGACTTCGACTCAGAGGGTTTCGGGGCCGTAGCTTGCTCTCGATGTCTCAGCGTTGGACAGCTCGGGACCAATTCCCTCCTTGGGGGGTGGAACCCAGGGAGGAATGGAACATTAGCTAAAATGAGAGCTTCGCCTCTGGGGAAGCTGATTTCTACTTCTCCTGGACCTTCTGTTTTTGAAGTAGTGGAAAGGGCTTTCTCCCGTCCAGGGGATTCTTCAGCTGTAACCTCTTCGGATCCTATTCCCATTCCTTTTCCAGAACTGAGTGCCAAGTCTCATAGTCTTATTCCACAGGGCAGCCAGCCTGTAAGAGCTTCCAGGCGGTCCCTGCTCAGCTACTTCCCTTTCTTCCAACACTTCTTCAGAGTATCCCACTGAAGAGGTTCCCCAGAAGAAACTGTGCAAAAGGAGGCACTTGGATTCGCCTCCGGAATCGTTGACAAAGGACACTGATTTTGATGAAGGGGAAGTGTCCCCAGGTCAGGTCTCCACCAGAAGATGTCTCATTTGGAGACATTTCAGAAATCCTACGCCAAAAGATGATTGGTCTTCCAGGGACCCTTCTTAGGAGGAATCTGTGTTCATGGAAGCTTTCGGGTCTGGCTCATCTACATCTTGGTTTACTCCCCTGGCAAATGATCTTTTCGACTTTGTCTCCCACCAGGCATGGAAGGAGCCAGAGTCCTTAAAGCCCATCCCAAAATGCCTGGACAAGATTCTCAGTGCATCACCAGACAAGCAACATTGGTCCAAGGGGAGGCGATTCCTGTGGATGCCATGGTTGTTAAGGTAGCCATGAAAAGGAGCTAGCTGAACAAAGCTAGTTTGTCCATCCCCCAACAGAGTCTCTAGGTCTTTGGACAGATATGGAAAGTGAGTATATTATGCATCAGTGACCTTTACTATACAATCACTGAATTATCTGGAACATTTTACTAGGTTACAGAGGGACTTAGTAAAGGCACTCTCTAACTCTACTGCTGGGTCCATGTTGGCAGAGGAAGTAAAAGGTTATTCTTCTTGATTGGCCACCCTGCAGTCTATATCAAACATGTCCATGATGTTAAGCTCTCATGCGGCTGAGGGTTCTTCACAGGCCACGGGTACAGACATTTCCATTAGGAGACATGCCTGGATGCGCTTGTGTGACTTTGTGGAGCCCTTTAAAGCATCATGTGTCAATGCTGCTTTTGATGGAACCTCCCTTTTTGGGCCAGTTGTTAAAGACACGTTCCCCATAGTGAATGAGATGAAAAGACCCTATCTGTTGTAGGAATCTGTTTTTGTACTCTGCAGAGATCTTTTTCACAAAATCACCGCAGTGGTAAGAAAATGTGGTTTCAGAAATCTCAAGAGCCTTTTCAAGATTCACGCACAGATTTTGTTACCATTAGCAGAGGGGGAAACTATAATAATGGAAGGCGCCACCCACGTGGCAGATGGGGTCCTCAAAATCAAGGGTCTTGAGATTTTTTCTCTCACAGACTCTTTCAGTGTTCTGGAAATATTGCCCGACTGTTCTTCTCTGGAGACCGTAAGGGGATGTTTGTCTTTGCACCTGGAAGCCTGGGCAGCCATCACAAAAGACACATGGGTGCAGAGAGTTGTATCCAGAGAATATTTAATTGCATTTTTACAAATCCACCGAGGATGACAAAAAGTTTCCCCAGTGTTCCACCCAGTCAATGGGAGCAAGCAGCTCTGTAAATCTAAAAGCTGCTAGATAAGAGTCCTCCAAGTGGTCCCACCAGACCAAAGAGGGATCCGTTTTTTACTCAAGGCTCTTTTTAGTGCCAAAGAAAACAGAGACCCAAGGCCCATCCTGGATTTCAGTTATCTAAACAAATTCATAAAGAACTCCAAATTCTGGATGGTCACGGTTCAGTCCATTCTACCATTGCTCAAGAAAGGTGACTGGATGTGGTCTATAGATCTGAAGGTTGCATACTATCACATAAAAATAAACAGACGATTCTTTTGCTTCCAGCTGGAAGCTAGTCATTATCAGTTCAGAGCCCTGCCCTTTGGTCTCACCACAGCCCAAAATGTATGGCAGTGGTTGCAGTTAATCTAAGACTGCATGGATTCAGGGAGTTTCCTTATTTAAATGACTGGTTTCTCACCGCATCAAGTAGGCATCGATTGATAATAGTCTGAGACTATCTTCTTCATTTGACTCGCTCCCTAGGTATCATAAGTCTTGCAAAATCCAAAGTTCAACCAGTGCAAGTCTTGGAGTTTATAGGGGCTCGCCTAGACACAGTGAATCTTCAAGCGTTCTTACCATAGAGCAGAATTCTTACTTTAAGGTGACATGTCAGTCAGGTTCTGTTTCATCGTTTCCCTCCAGCCAGACTGATTTTAAGAGTTATGGGATCGATGGCTGCTGCATTCACATTAATACCAACAGCCAAGTTTCACATGAGAATCCTTCGGTGGACTTTACAAGTGCAATTCTCCATTCTACACCAACCCTTACAATTTCAATTAAATCTGCCCAGGATATGCAAGGTCTGTTTAGTATGGTGGATCCAATCCAACAACATTTGCCAAGGTTGCTTCTTTATCCCTCCTCCACCCATCACCACGTTGACCATGGATGCCTCCCAGTTTGGAGGTGGGCATTACTTGGTACTCAAGACCAAGACGGAGTCAAGTTAACAGAAATGGATTCTGCTTTTTAGATCTGATCACCCACCTGGTCTAAATTATATGGTCTCGCTGAAACCTTTTTTAAACTGGAGAACTCTTAAGCACTAATTTTTTTGTAAGATTTTTATTAGATTTATTTATATTTATTCATGTATTTATATGATGTGTTTTAAGTGTATCCTTATGGCTTTGTAGTTACTGCCCTAAGTGTTCTCATAGAGATTTAAATTGTTTAATTGTTAGTGAATGATGATTGGTTAGCTTGAATATAAAGTTAGGTTTCTTTGTATGTGATGTCTGATGAAGCGGTTCTTAAACCGTGAAATCGCTCACCACATTAAAGTTTGTTTTTATTTTAAGTTGAGAGTCTATTAGTATTTCTGCCTACAGGAACACCACTTTTTTTTTTTGTGTGTTGGACATTTGTTTTTACTTCTGTGGAGTTCCATATTTCGTGATCCGTGCATTATATTTCTCTATTAACTTGGGACGGACTGTTCAAGCCACATGGACCACAGTAGAGACTGAATTGCATATAAATGTTGTGGAGATAAGAGCAGTCATATTAGCATTGTAGGCCTTCCAGAACCCGCTCACTCTGGGGACAATTGCTATTCAGAAATATGTCAGTGGTTCAGTACTTCAACAAACAGGGGGAACCAGATCTTACCCTCTTTGCCAAGAAGCAGCGAGGGTTTGGCAATGGGCAATCTCATCCAACCACTTTCTTATAACGCACATTCTGGGGAAATCAAATGTACTAGTAGACAGGCTCAGCAGAGTTATTCTGATGCTTCATGAGTGGTCTCTCAAACAGTCAGTGGCAAAGGTGATCTTCCACCAGTGGGGTCAACCATGCTGTGACCTGTTCGCCTCTCCTCTCAACATCAACAAGTGCAGCAGGTTCTTTGCCCTAATCCCCCCTCAGGGACAATCTCTGAGAGATGCACTAGTCCACATTTGGCCCTCTGGTCTTCTTTATGCAAGGCATGTCTTTAGGGTGTCTTTTTACTTAGGCCACCTATTAAGGACCTTATACCACCTTGGGCTCTTACTTTAGTTTTACAGGGTCTGATGCAGTCACCCTTTGAATCCTCCACAAAAGTAGACCTGAAGTTTCTTTCTTGGAAAACATTTTTTGTCATAACCATAACTTCGACAGGTTGAGTCTGAACTCCAAGCACTCTCTTCAAAACCGCCTTATTTCATCTTCCATAAGGACAGAGTTGCCTTGCATATGAATCTGTCTTTCTTACCCAAAGTTGCATCAGAAGCAAACATCAATCAAGTCATCAAATTGCCAGTTTTCTTCCCTAAATTTGAAAATAAAAGAGAATGCATGCTCCATTCTTTAGATGTACACAGACAGCTTTGTTTCTAGCTTCATAGAATGACGGAAATTAAAAGACTGATCGATTATTCATTTCCTTTGCCAAAAACAAGTTGGGTAGGTCTGTTTCAAAAACTACAATAGCCAAATGGATAACTGATTGATTGCATTTTTTGTGTGTACTACTTTAATGGTTTGAGCTTGCCAAAACAGCCAAAAGCTTATTCAGCTAGGTCAATGGCTACATCATCTGCTCCCAACCTTAATAAACTTTGCTGTCTCTTCTCTCCTTCACTTTACAGGTAGTTTGAATTATTATTTACCCTCTCTGAGGCCTTCACTGATTTCCACTGATTGCCTCTCTGGTTTCTTTGCATTCCACCTGGTTTACACCCCTTGTGCTATCTCCCTCCCCCAATACAAAGTCTATATTAGAATCCTGCTGAGCATGGAGCCATCTTTAAATTTCTAGTCTCCCACCAGGACACAAGTGCTCTTCAGCAATTACATTCTGCTAGCCGGTAAGCCATTAGACCTCAGGAATTTGTTTTAAAAGTGTTCAGATTTGTAAAGTAATACTTACTTTTTTCTCTTGCCTTGGTTGGCTCTGGCTCTGCCGTTCACCCTCGCTAACGTTCGGGCTCTCTCCGCTCCCCTGCCCTGCCCTGCCCCCTATTCCCTCCCACCCCCACTACCTCTACAGTTATAGTAATCATAGCCACAGCCACACCCACAGCTCACCCTCACATCACCTCCACCAATCACAGCTCCTCAAGTCATATCACATTAAACCACACCAACTTGCTCCACACAAAATACTCCCAATCACTCTCATTCCCACTAGGCATTTTTTGCATCACCCACACTACTTCCACATCCACATATAGTGCAACCCTATAATTCCTATTCAGACCCCCCACCTAGAAACAACATAAACTTTATAACCATGACTATCACACAACTAAATCTAGTCTGTCTTCTCATAATTCTTTACAACACCACAAGTTATAACTCTAGCAATATCTCTAAACTTAGTAGCACAACACTGCATTATGCACTCTCATACACAGACACCACACATTATAATAATATATGCCCACACTTCTTCAAGAACTACATAACGGACCAATTCAGAACTAAACCATATGCTCTCATTCCTACTCCAAAAAAACACAATACTTTCTCACACTCCTCACCAAACTCCAACATCTGTATAACCATTTTAACTCCAGGCTCACCATAAGTGGGGATATCCACCCCAACCCAGGCCCAAATCCATCCTGTCCAACACAAACTGCTCCAACACAAATGTCAGAACATAACACCCCCACTTTCTTCATCCCTGGGCAAATCAACAACAGCAGCAAAACCAACCATCTTTTAATGCTAAATATTAATATTAGAAGTATCAAAATAAAATACCTGAACTCCAGGCCACAATAGCACACTACTCCCCAGACATAGTTGCTTTAACAGAAACCTGGCTAAATAAAAACATAGCTAACTCAGAAGTTCTCCCTACCGGCTACAATATCATTAGACAAGACAGACCACTTCGTAAAGGGGTGGAACTGCCTTACTCTACAAGTCCAACTTAACTGTCCATCAATTACCAAACTCCTACCCCTCCCCAATAATTGGGACATACTTATCTCACAACTTCAACTTCACCCTTAAAAGGTCATCACCACAATTGTGATCTATATTCCACCTGGTAATGCACCTGCAGGCCTTGAAGACTTGTATCCTGGTGTTCTTCCACATACTCACAAAAAACCCTTATTCTGGGGGATTTCAACCTAGATTGGTTCACCTGTATATCAGAACCACCAAGTAATCTAATAAATCTCCATGGCTACCAGCAGCTAGTCCAAATTCTAACTAGGTGTGATAAAAAATCTAAAAGGGAATCCATCCTTGACTGGGTCCTAACTAGCAACCCCACATTGTACCCTCACACAGACCTTAAGTGACCACAACATAATATACTTTATACGTAGTAGAACAAGCATATGCAAAACCACTAACTATATATCCACTAGAAACACAAAAAATTCTCTCCTGAGGTCCTCAACACTTTACTGTGTAACTGTGACTGGACCCCCCTAAAAACCCTCCCACTTGACCAGGCTGTAGCATATTTCAACAAAACATTTCTACAACACCTAGACACTGTCGCTCCATTGCGCAAAATCAAGGTTAGAACCTCTACAAACCCCTGGCTCAGTAAAGAAACCAAACAAATCCTCAAGTCCAGAGACACTGCCTGGCGTTACTATCAAAAAAACAAAGAAACACAAAGCCTAACTAAGTACCAAGAGCTGCGTAACTGTGCAAAAAAATGCATTAGGCTGGACAAAAAATCCTACTACACAACATTACAAACTAAATACCAACACAACCCGCAAAAATTTTGGAAAAATGTAAACCAGCTACAAAAATCCACCCAAAAGGCTACCCCCAAACCAACCACCCCTGACACTAAAGTTCCCATCGAAACACAATTCAACTCCCACTTTGTGAACTCAATTCTATCCTTAGTATCACAGGACAGTTCCTTCCTCACTATCTCCCCCCCCCCCCAACACAAATAACACTAATGCAAGCTTTACCCTCAAAACAGTTTCCACCACTTTAATCAAAAGCATGCTCTCCAAACTAAAAACCTCATCAACAGCAGCCGACCTACTCCCCAGCTGTTTCTTGAAACTTACAGCAGATGCTATTGCTATCCCAGTCTCCACTCTCATAAACAGATCAATTGTTGAAAACTATGTGCCCAAACTCTGGAAAATATCCTATGTTACACCCATACATAAAGGCGGGACCTCCACTGAACTTAATAACTACAGACCCATTGCTTTACTCTCCCCCCTGGCCAAAATCCTAGAAAAATGCATCCATACCCAGATGCTAAACTATCTCCTAGACTGCAACATTCTGTCACCTACTCAGCATGGTTTCAGACCTGCCCATAGTACCAGTACAGCTCTCCTCTGCTTTACAGACACAGTAAACCGTCTCAAAAATGAAGGCCTGCAAGTGTCAACTCTTTTTTTGGATATGTCCAAAGCATTTGACACAGTCTCGCACCAAATCCTGCTAAACAAACTAAACCAATATCATCTATCTAATTCCACTCTTACCTGGTTCCAAAGCTACTTAACTGACAGGTACCAAGCTGTGAAATGGGAAAATTCTCTCTCCTCAGCTGCCCATAACTATAGGAGTCCCACAGGGTTCTATCTTAGGACCACTACTATTCACAGTCTTCACAAATGACCTCCACACAGCATGCATCTATAATTCAGTATGCAGATGACACTACCTTAATCTGTGCTGCACAAAACATTCCCACCCTCCTGCAAACAACTCAACTAGCATTCTCTGACGTTGAAAACTACCTTACCAAAGCCCAATTTATCCTCAATCCAAAGAAAACTCAGCTTATGATTATAACCAGTTCTAACAAAAACACTAACAGTCAATTCACTATCTACTCCACAAATGCTACTCCAGTTGCTCCAGTGGCACAGGCTAAGCTATTGGGAATAACCATAGTCTCCCACCTAAAATTTGATAGTCATCTGAACTTAACTATTAAAAAAGTACATGCCAAACTGGGGTCACTCTACCGTATCAAACCATTTCTTACCAACAACACAAGATCAGCCATTGCTCGCTCCCAACTTCTATCCACCCTACTCTATGCATCTCCCATTCTGACTAATCTCAACAAAACTGAACCAAGCAAAATGGAAGCTTGCTATAACAGAATTGCCCGCTTTGCTGCAAATTGCTCATATAGAACTCATCACTGTACTGCTTTGAGGCAGCTCCACTGGCTTGAACTGCCCAACCTCCTAACCTACAATCAGCTCTGCCTCTGTCATTCTATCTATTACCTCCCCAATAAGTGTCCTGCCCTCAAAAACCTAGTACAACATCACTCAGCCAAAAGGCCTCTTAGATCATCAAGCAAACTACTACTAGAAGTCACCAACAGCTACAATAGCTTTGGAGATGCACTATATAGTAGTTCGGTGGCTAAAAATGGAACTCTGTCCCTACTAGCATTCAAAACACATCATCCAAAGCCTCCTTTAAAGACCTCATCAGGCAACATCTCAAGCAAAGTTGGCAGTGCCATGATTGCTCCCCAGGCTAGTGAAAGCGGATAACATATACATACTAAATCTAGAGCAATTGATAATAGTTTTTCAATCTTACTCACAAACACTGGCTAATCTACAATATATGTACTGTACCTGTGTACTATGTATGTATTCTACCTACATTCCAAAGTTCAGCCGTACACCACAAATCTATTACTTACCTTTATTTTTAAAATTAATATTTTTTTGATTGTTCTCTCCACTGTAACTGTTTGTGCCGCATACCACTGTAAAAACATGTCTCTTGTAATTTGTGTGTATAGTGATTATGTCTAAATAACTAAATTTGTCTGTAATTTTTCTTTGTGGAGCTTTTCTCCCCGGGCCTCTGCTGAAAAAGGGCCTTTTCGGCTCAGTCAGACACCCCCGGTTAACAAATGTAAAATAAAATAAAAATAAATAAATTTTGGTCCAGTGCTTCCAATGATGATATTTGTGCAGCTGCCACTTGATCTACTAAAGCTCATACCTTTGTGGCTCCTATAAATTGGACATAATCTTCAAGTGTAGAGCTGCACTTGGGTCTGTGGTACTCTGGAACATCCCTTCACAAGAGCCACCCAAGTTTACTGCAGCTGGGGACTCTGCCACATTCGTTGAGGAAAAAAATGAAAATGACATCATCAGATATTTAATTTCTGTACTTACCATAACTGTGCATCTGTGTTGTCCATTTTCATTCTTTCTCAACTTCTCTCCCACCTTTCCACTTCCTTGTCTTTGGGAATGATCTGATAGAGTTTGTCAGGAACCATTGTTACTGTTTGAGCCCCTGTTCTGTTTTGTTACATCTCTTTGTGTCAGTGTTATGGTTATGTTACATTTTTCAAACATAGCTTAGAGGTGGCAAACTCGATCTGAGTTAAAGCAGTGATCAAGGGCATTATGGGTAAAGGGAGGACATTGAGAGATGGATCCTAGACTGCAAAAATAGTGGACGAGTTGGATCCAAGGATGGGATCCAAACCCATTTGTTGAGGAAGAATGAAAATGAACAGCACAAATGCATAGTTAGAGGAAATTTAAGTTATGTACTTACCATGTTTTCCTTTTTAGAGTCAGTTTTTGTTTACCTCCTCCACTTATGGGTTCTGAACATTACATTACACTTGCTTGACATCAAAAGACAATAACCTTGTCTTGTCTGCCTTTTACAGGCATTCAGCATTCTACCACATCTTCATTCCCATCTTTACTGTCACTCTCTCTTCTTGCTTCTTGATTGCCTCCATGGATTCCCTCTGTACCAGCAGTTCTGGTTGTCCATTTCATGGGTCCACAGCTTTCTTCTTGAAAAAAATAGGTTTACAGATCCAAGGAGTAGTTGGTCCCTACAATCTGCTCTTTTTGTGCCTTCTCTTTCCTCTTTGGCCCTTCCTGTTCAGGATGGGCCCTTTACTTCTCCTTGACAGTCTTTGTGAATTTGTGAATGTATATCATCTCTTGTCTGTGATTTCTGGTCTTCATTGAGGAGACCATTGACTTCTGTAGTCTCCATTCATATCCTTTCCCCTTTCTCCTATATATCCTTCTGAAGAATTTCCTCCAGGCTTCTAGCAGGTTGATGTCTTTGTCCCCTCCCTTGTATAGCTACTATAACTGCACACCACACTTAATGTGTGGCTTCACCAGGGGCTTGATATAGTAGGACCTCTACCTCTTTGTTCCAGGAGACTGAGAATGCACCTCAGCATTTTGCCACTGCCCGCTAACTTTGCAGATAGTGTTCTAATCCAGGTATGATGAACACTCTCAGAACTTTTTTTCTGGCTTGGTTGTCATAAGTTTATTCCCCCAGTTTTTTACTTCAAGCAGGGTTGCTGTAACCCAGGTGCTGTATTTTGCATATATCTGCATTGAACCTTCTTTACCACCTGTTGGCCCACTTGGACAATTTCCCATATCCACCCTTACATTTCTTCCATCCTCCACTGCAGTCTCAAAGTTTTGTGTCATCAGTAAAGAGAGTGATCCTGTTCTTTGTTCTTCAGTCTGTTCATTTCAGAAATATTTGAAGAGCACCTGAGCAAGGACCTACCTTACGGTACTTTAGTAGTCACTCTATTTACTCTTGCCAATTGCTGTCTGTCACTGCAGCCATTTGTACACTACTATTTTATTATGCATTAGTCCAGTTTCTTAGTCTTGATCCTACCTCTAAATCATCTAGTTTTCATAGGAACATCCTGTGTAATACCATATCAGAGACCTTGATGAGGTCCAGATAGGCCAACTCAGCCATTACTGCTTTGTCAGATTTTCCTGTAGCCCTGTCATAACACTAAAATATTGCTCGATGTCAGACCACTGGTATTGTTCCTGTCAAAGGTGCATGACACACAGTTCCAAATCTTGTATTTATGAAAACTATGCAGCTGCCAAAGAAATACAGTGACACTTGAGACATGCTGTAAAGTGTCTTTTTGAGGCTTTGTTTATCTACAATTCCCAGTGTAGTTGGATATACTACCCCACATTCCTGCTTCTTAATATATTAACATAAACATTGCTGTACCTTGAAGTATAACAAAAAATATATATATATTTCATACTGCATCCTCTCACCTAGTATATATTCCACATTTTCATAGATTGTGTCACTGTTCAAATGATCAGAATTGCAGGCCTCTGATTTTCAACCAAGACCCTACTTTGTGGCCTGTTTTTCCAATCTATAGTCATCATGCAGGCAAGGCCATCTTTGGCAACTGCAGGGCCCAATTTGAGACATTTTGAGGGCCCACAAGACACACAACTCTCATTGCCCAGCCTTACCCTTCTCCTATGCTACACCTCTCTCTTTCACTCAAAGCATGATGGACAAGTTAGTACTGCTTCACGAGATACCATCTTGACAGAATGGACAAAGCAGAGCACGCAGTGATTGTCAACTATGGCCTGTATAAGACCTTTGATGTTAGTCAATTCCATCTTCTAAACAGACGTACTGAAGCAGGAACTGATGCCTTAACCCTGTCACATTTTGATTGATTATAGGGAAGGGCATAGAAAGTGCAAGAGAAATCTGCGCTGCTGATGATTAGTAACTGCTGGGACTCTGACAGCACTCGGTGATAACCCACCCGTCTACCTGCCTTTTTAATCACAGCTGTAAAATTGTTCAGTAATTTATTTGACATTTGTTGACTGGGATAGTCCGACTTGGTCGAGTAACCTATTTTTAGCAGAGGCCTGGGAAGAAGAGCTCCACAGTAAGATGTTAGGTTCATTTGCAAGGTAGATTTCAATGTTTAAAGTAATAGTGTTAGAATTTACACAATACATTTAGGAACATATACGGGTAGATTACAGTTTTTGTAACATACGCAGGTAGATTACAGTTTTTATAACATTAGTGTTAGTTAAACATTTTATACAGTACATTCCAAGAATTAGGGTTGAAAATAAAGAAAGCTCAGTTGCTTAAATGTTTGCTTAAAATTTGCCATACATTATCATTATTTTAATAAGCTTACTTGAGGAGAATAATAATTGATCTAATTGGCATCATGTTAGCATTAATTATAATGAGGGAGAAATTTCCGTAGTAGATTTGGGAAAGTACAAATATAGAGGGGGTTGAGAGACAGACAGAAATTGTGGATTAAGGTTAGGGAGAGGGGAGGAGGAATTCTTGGTAGGGATTTGTAGGGGAGAAAAGAGGCTAAGGATAAGATGGAATTCAGAGTTAGAGGGGGTTAGCCTGGAAGTTAAACATGTGCAGAGTCATGACTTATTCAGGTGTTATTTTAGAGATGCTTTAAAGACAGGCAAGCTACATCCCTTGCAAATACTGTTTCAGTCATATCTCTCAACTGTCTAGAAATTTCAGGAATGCTCCCAACTGCTTCATATTTCTGCCTGTCCCTCAAAATTTTTCATTTTCTGGCAAGTCAGTTATGATTGCACTCTCTTAATGCCAAACATTACAGTTTCATACAACTTATTCTTCAGAAAGTGCATGTTGATGTGAAACCTGATGATTTGCTAACTTTGTAACTGATGTAAATACTATTTAGAATATTTCTGTGATCTTGTCCCTTAGTTCAAACATTATTTTGGATTTGTCCGTAATTCTTAAAAGTTGAGCAATATAATAATATAATGTGTCACGAAAATCAGAATATACTGCCAAATCGATCTAGGTCACTGAAGTACCTTCATGATTTCTTTTCCAAAGTAGTGGACCTCTCTACTGTCTAGCAGGACCTCTCCCTGAATTTGTTTTTTTTTTTTTTTTTTTGCCCTTAGATTTTCTTATAAATCACCAAGGTTGTAGTCCATCAGTAATGCCAGGCATTAGATTGAATGCTTCTTATGATCCAGAAAATACATGATGATGCAAAAACATGTTCTATTAACTTTTAAGAAAATTAGAGTTTGTTTGTGTCTTTCGGCTTTTCCCGGTTAGGGGTCGCCACAGCTGAACTCCGGTCCATGATTGGTAGTTGATTTTTACGTGCCGAGTTACCAGCCCTGATGCACAACCTCCAACGAAGGTACGCCCATTCACGCATGTCTCCACGCAGAAGACGCTCTAGCTGAGAATCGAACCGGACAGCGTCTTACTGTGAGGCGACATCGCTACCGCAGCACCACCAAGAAAATTAGAGTAATATTTAAAATGTAGCCTTGTCTCTGTTTATTTTGGAGGCTCTTCCTCCATTATTTTTGTCTTTGTCTAGAACTTTTGCAAAAAAGTTGAGAAGTGTGCAGAATACCAGTACTGGTAGCAGTTTTTGCCTTCTAGAAAAAGGAAACAAATCATTACAGTATGCCCCCCCCCCCGCAAAAAAAAATATATATGTGTGTGTGTGTATATATATATATGTATATAAAGCAAATTGTGTCCTGTTTTAATCATGATTCTGGCACACTACTGCTGCTGCTAACATAAACACCACCTCACTAAATGCAAACTACTTCTCAGGAAGGAAGCCTGAGCCAGGGCGGAAGGGATTTGGGAACAAGTAATCTCTATTGTTGAGGCTAATACCTATAGAGGGAGCAGGACCATATATCTTTAAATACCTTTCACCACTAACCAGTATGTAGCAGCCAACTCACAGGAAGTCGGATATTTAATATGACTGGGTGACTACAGACTGCAGTGACAGGTTTGAGAGACTGCAGACTTTAGTGACAAGTGCAGGACCGTATTAAACCTGATTAGCTCAAGGCCAGCCCTGCATGCAGGGTGACAGCTGGCATTGTCGGTACTGGCAGCAAGGTTTTTGTAAAGCGCCTTGCTTCTGGAACCACTGCTTGTTGGCCTTCTTTGCTTTGCATTTTTATTTTTGCTGTTGGGTGGTTGAATTACTTTAAGCCCTCTTTTCCTGTACCCCAGATGATTCACTTATCTGTTTTTTTTGTTTGTTTTGTTTTTTGAGATAAGTTGTTCTAGTTAGGACTATTTTGTATATGTGCTATGTCAGTAGCTCCCTACCTTTTCCTCATAGTACTCAGACCATTTGAATATTTTGTTTCCTGTGGCAAGATAGCTCCTCACTCCAGACACCTTACCAACCTGGCAGGCTATATTTTTATTACAGCAAGGCAAGAAAACCTCTTCATATCTCTTTTGTAGACCCTTCCACGTGGGCACTGGCTGTCTCTGCTCATCTCAGTCCTTTCAAGAAGGTTTCTGCCCTGGAAGTCTGTACTTCTCTGGCTGAAAGTAACTAATTTATTCTTGATGTATAGTGTTCCCAGACCTGCTAGGTCTTTTCCATAATGAACTTTGATATGATGTTTTCTATCCTCTGCTTTCTACCCTAATGTGCCCATGTGTTTTACTTTTCAAGAGTTGTGCAAACTGTCGATGGTTCTTTTTTTTCAACACATCTAAGATCATTTAGTTAAGTAGGAACTAAACCTGTAACACTAGATGATTGTCAACAGAATCTGACCCCCTACACCCAAAAAAAATACTGTCTTCATCAGTGCCTTGTGGTTATTCTCTGTTTTTATTTCTAAATAACGAAGGTGGTTCCAAAACCTTTTCTTACACATTTACTTCCTTGAATGCCAAAGAGAGAAAGAAGCAATAGATTGAAGTGGACCAACTAAGAAAAACTTAGGAAATTATGAAGAACATACCTTTCTCATGGTGCATAATTGAAAAACTCCTCTGTCTGCTCTCCATGAATATCTAAGGTTGCTGTAGTCATTTATGTAAATAAACTGCCTCTGTCCTGCATGTACTGTTAGTGAAGGGAGATGGTGGTAGTTAATAACTGCAAGCCCTGTTTCCTGTTTGTACGATGTTCTAGAGGGATAGAAGAAATGAGCGTTTTAGTATGTTGATTCAGTCTTAGATTTTACTCTCTGCTACTGTATGTATACAGATCTTTATTCAAGACATTCTCAACCTGCAAATCACAACTTCAAACTGTTTTTATTGTTTGTGTTTTCTGCACTGCCTGGTTGCATTACTTGAACAATCCGTAACGTAGGCTAGATTCAGACTTGCTGAATCTAGGTATCACAATCGATGATAACCTAAGGTTTGACACCCACATCTCCCTCACCATCAAAAAAGTCCTCTCCAAACTTGGCACCCTTTACAGAATTAAACTTTACCTTACAGACAGCGCCAGACTAGCCATTGCCCGCACACGTCTACTCTCCACCCTCTTCTACGGCTCCCTAGTAATTACAAACATTCTTAAATCTGACCTGAATAATCTGGAATCATGCTACAGCAAAATCGCCAAGTTTGCCACAGGCCACCCTTACAGTATCCACCACTGCTCTGTACTCTCCCAACTGAAATGGTTAGAACTACCAAACCTTCTAACATTTAACCAACTGTCCATAGCCCACAATGTAATTCACAAACCTAACAACTGCCCAGCACTCACCAATCTAGTCCAACCCAACAGCAATTCTAGAGCACTAAGATCCTCAAATAAGCTATTGTTAAAGATTACCCAAGCCCACAACACACAGGGCACCGGCCTCTTTTCCCATAAAATTGCCAGACTGTGGAACACTCTTCCTCAACCTATGGCTAAAAAACCCAGCATTCATGAATTTAAAAACCTCCTTAAGGCACATCTAGCAAAACACTGGCTTTGCTCCTGCCATACTCCTGGTTAAGCTTACCTACCCTTACATTACTCTAAACTAGCTTATTCTCACAGCTACACTATTAACTGCTGGAGGCTATCTTGTTTCTACACTTGGTTTCAGTTATCAATGTATACATATATACTGCTTTGTCTTTAACTGTTATGTAGACTGCATTTCTCTGTCTTGCAATTACTGCATCACACTGTTCTCACTATTAACTCATGCAGACCGTTTTTATCACTGTGGCATCAAGTTTGTTAATTATTTGCTAATTATTGTTATAACTAATTTCTTTAGTGACTTGCTTTGTACATTGTTGATTAATGCATGTTCAGTTTGATTGTTTAATACTGTCTATTTTATGTATGGAGATTTTCTCCCTGGGCCTCTGCTGAAAATGGGCCTCATGCCCAGTCGGCATTACCCGGTAAACAAACAAACGAAATAAATACATTTTCTGAACACTAAAGCCAGCCATCTTACATTGAGGGTCCTCCTGCACCCTTGTGGCAGAAGAGTGTAGTCAAGGACCCATCTGAGTTGGATTGTTGAAACAAGGCATAGTCTTGGGGTTTCTTATTGGTTGGCTTGTTTGAAAACTGTTTTACTTAGTTAATGTTTAAACACAGTGTTTGCTGGGGTTTGTGCTCAGTCTACCACAGCTGCTCAGAATTTGGCCTCCTTAGCCGGAGATTTGAAGTAATTCTGAATGAAATCCAAGGCATCCTGTGAATTCTACTGAAAAATAAGTATTTTTAACCTTCTTTTGTTTGAAGTAACATTCATACCTGACTCACCCTCAGGAGCAAAAAGGCTAAATTTCTCCAAAACAAACTATAGCCTACTGAGTGGTGGCATCAGTAGTGTCAGACCCTCTGCCAACACTGACAGCAGTGACCCCTATACTGAGGTGTACACAAGTGTTCTGTATAAACACCTATATAAATGTATAGATTCAGCCGTACTGGAAGGGATCAAATTAAGATCCTCACAAAAAATAAGCTACCCTGGTGGACATCCAGCATAAATAGGCTATACAAGAAGAGAAAGAGACTGCTGTCAAAAAACAAGAGGGAATGGTTCCAGAAAAGAACTCCCTGAAATGCATAAACAAGCAGATTAGACATCTTGTAAAGTCCTCTAAAGCCAATTACGAAACTAAATTAACATCCCTAGCTAAGGAAAATCACAAAGCATTCTTTAGCTACATCCAAAATCTAAAAAGGAAGGCCCAGCTTTGTGATGAACTAGCTGTGGACGGCACCACTTATACTGAACTTGACATCGCCAACCTGCTAGCGCCCAAGTTTGGTGAAATATTCACTCCCATGTCCCCACCAATCATACCCTGTAAACATACCTGTCACCATTCCTCTGCCTAGTATCTCCAGCGAGCAGGTCATAGCTGCACTCTCCAAGGTCAAAAACACAGCCTCTATGGGACTGGACAACATCCCAGGCTGTTTAATAAATTTCTTATTTATTTTTATTTATTTGTCATTGGTTAACTGGGTTAGTCCAGCTGATCAAGAAGCCCATTTTCAGTGAGACCCGAGGAGAAAAGCTCCAAAAAAGTACAATTAAAAATGGATTCTAACCATAACAATTTGTGATACATATTTAACAATGTACATTTGTAGAATGGTCTGAAACAGGAGTTAATGGAACTGCAGAGCATGCTCTTCCATCTCAGTCTGACCACTGGCTTTGTCCCAGCTGAGTGGAAAACAGCAACCGTAATCCTCTTGCACAAAGGGGGTCCCTCAGTCATCCCCACGAACTATAGACCCATAAGCCTAACCAGAATATCTGCAAGGCCATGGAGAGAATCATTATTGACCTTATCAACAAGGATATAAGTGACCTTCAAACTCTTGACCCGACACAGTTTGGCTTTAAGGGCAGATCTTGCCTGCTAAATCTGGTGGACTTCTTCGAGAGTGTCACTAAGTCCCTGGATGAAGAGAAAACAGTTCACACTGCCTATCTCGACTTAGCCAAGGCATTTGACACAATCCCTCACTAAGGCTTCATTGAGAAACTCACCCATCTGAGGATTAACCCTTGAGTCACTAGATGGGTTGCCAACTCGCTCCGAAGCAGAACACTTACAGTCAAAATCTTGAATGCCACCTCCACTAGCAGACCTGTTACGATTGGTGTTCCACAAGGATCTGTGCTAGGCCCCGTACTGTTTGGTATCCATTTTTCAGAAATCCAGGCGAAAATAGATGGCATGTGGCTTAGCAGGTTTGCTGATGCCTGCAAACTGGGTGCAATCATTGAATCCCCCAAACATGTCAGTATACTACAAAATGGGCTTACACAAATAAATGATTGGTGTTAAAGCCACAGACTTAAGCTAAACACAAAAAAATGCATTGTCATCCCCTTTGGCAACGAAGATACCCCTGCTAATTACAACATTAATAATACCCCCCAAAGTTCAAACCTAGTGGTGAGAGATTTAAGAACACAAGTTGACAGTGGCCTTAATCTTGATAGTCAGGTGTCCACAGTAGCAAGGAAGGGCCTCCTACATTGCACACCTTATAAGAAGGGTGTAGCATCCCACAGCTATGGAGGTTATAACTCCGATATACTTGGCTCTCATCAGACCAGTAATAGAGTATAGTGCTCCCTTCTGTATGTACCTCATCCAACGTCTACAGCATCTGGAGAAACCTCAGAGGTTTTTCACCAAGAAAGTTCGGGGCCTACAACACCTGACCTACACAGACAGACTGAAAGCCATATCACTTTACTCGGTATTGTGTAGACTGCGTAGAGGAGACTTGTGCCTGGCCTACAACGCAGTCTCAGACCCTGTCTTGATGAAGCTGCTGCACATCCGTAAATCCAATGGGACAAGATTCACTCAATTTAGGGATCTTAACCTAGCCTGTGATATTAACAGGACATGCTGGAGAGACAGATACGTCTCCCAGAGGTTGCCACTTCTCTGGAACAAACTCCCAATTCATGTAAAACAGAGCTCCTCAATGACTCTTTTTTTTTTTTTTTTTTTTTTTTTTTTTTAAGCATAACATGGACATTTGGATGGGAAACTGTAAATTTAGACAGGAGTTTCACCTATGTCCCTCTTAAACAGGGGTAGGCAGTGCTGATCTTAGATTTGCTCGCAAACATAAACATCTTGGTCCTTAAGGAAACAAGGGTATAACATGGCTAGGCTTGTGAAGGCCTTGGAGCCAGTAGATTGGTAACCTCCTATGATCCTGTGACAAATACTGATTTTGGGAATCCCTTCCAGCATTGCTTGAATGAAGAATGGTGATGATTCTGTTTCTTGCTGGAGGATAAAAGGGGGGGGGGGGGGCTGTTGATTTTTAATTTACTTAAACTTTCCTTCCTGGAGATCCATCTGAAAGCTGCAGCACTGAGCTATGGTAGTAGTCTTAAAGTAATTACAAAACAGGTAAACTTCATTCTTGTGATCACGTTTCAAATGGTACAGACACGTATGGTACCTGTTCTGACCATTTTATGACAACAGCTATATTTGGTGAGTAGTAGTGGTGAGTGCTGTTTTTAGACTTTTGTTTATATAAAGTATTATAGAAGCACTACTACATTTATAGATCAGATATCATGGACCCTTCTTAATGTGACCAGTAGTTGTTTGTCTTCTCCACCAGTAAGCATTCAGCATCTTTTCAAGAAACTTTCATGCTTTGAGGGTAGCTGTATGCCCATGATGACACATACCATTATGTCATTCATTGACTGCATAAGTATTCTCTGTCTGCCAGTTATTTTTGTCACTTGCATAGTTTCAGTCTTGATCCCTGCTGTCAGTAGTAAATGTTTCTGCATTTGCAAGATATTTTTTTGAGCTTCTGGCAATTTTTGACATTTAATACAATGTTTAGGCCCTGTGTCTCAACTTTCCAAGTTCAAACTTTTTCTGGTGGAAATCAGTATTGGGAAAACTCGTGGACCTCTTGAAGTTTGGGCCCAAGATGTTACCAGATAGAGAAAGAGATTGATTGCTGGACCAGTGGAAGAGTCCCTTTTGTTGTCTAGTGAGGGCTAGAGTTTCCTACTGGGAAAGGTGCGAAATGTTCTTCTGTAGCAAGACATAGGGGCAGGCTGGTCTCCATGCCAGCATACCCCCATGTTGCACCATAGAAATGTATGTTGATGTACATTTGCCACCTCGCATTACAAAATGGCATCCGTCGGTCAGCAGTCTGTGGATATTCCCAAAAAACGAAAAGATAAAGAAAGGGACAGACCACACAAACTTAAGCCTTCAGACTGGTCCTAGAAGCAAGTCATTATTTCTCAGGAATTCAGTGAGGTGCATTTGCAGCCCCTGATGCCCGACTCATTTCCTTTACAGGCCTCTACCGAGACCCTTTTGGAGTCCGGTATGCTGCCGGAGAATGCTTCATCATCCGATCCCTCGGTTGTCTCCGCTTCGGTTGGGTCTGGAGTCGCTATGCAGGCACCGGCTTCTGACGAGGTTCTTTGCACAACCAATAAAAGGCAAAAAATGACATCTTCACCTCCGGCTGCCGCATCCCAACAACAAATGGATTTACCAAGGTCTAAATGCAAGACCACCCCAAAGAAAACAGTCTCTAGTCACCATCTTACTCCTGCTAACACTGCCTCAGACACAGTTAAATGGTGGAGAATCTCTTCACTTTCATCAGGGGTAGCCATACCACTTCTAAAAGAAATAGGGATGCTTCCCCAGAAGATGTTCTTCATGTTTCACTGATGCAGTCATCACATTTGGGTTGTCTGCCTGCAGGTAGCCCTCAGCCAGCCTGAATACCAGAGTCTTCAGATTTCTGCGTCGGATGGTGTCGCTTCTTCCATGACGTCAGGTCGTCAGGGGTATAAAACATGCAGCCGACGCCATTACATCAGTCTTTCTTGCCATGCAGTGCCTGAAGCAGAAGCAGTTCGCAAGTGCTGGTCGGCCGATTCCTGAAATTTTTGTTTTCAAGTTTCGGACCTGAAGTCTTCAAAAAGATAAGTACCCCATTGGGGATCCTTTTTTCTTGCTCTAACCGATGTCAGAAAAAATTAACAATTGTCTTGTCTGTGGAAAACAAATACCTCATAGAGATTTTCATTCTTACTGCGTCACCTGTTTAGGCCCAGACCTCAACGTCCCTCGCTATCAGTTTTGTGCCTTGTTCAACGCCCGACCTGTTCGTCGTCGGGCTATTTTTGTAGCTAAATACTTTCTTTCTCGATCTCCGTACTCTGAAATGGCTTCATTAAGCCATCCGACTACCGATCTTCTGAAAACACATAAGGATAAAGACAGAGACGGACAGCATAGGTCCAAAACTGCCGACGATGTTTCCGATGAGCTAGTCGCCAGTCCGCCGGTACTCTGTGAGGCGTTTCCACACCCCCTGATACCCACTACTACAGATTCACAGGCCTCTACTGAGACCCATTCGGAGTCTAGTATGCAGCGAGATGCTTCTTCGACTATGGAACCTGCGGATGTCTCTACCTTGGATGGGTCCGGTGCTGCTGTGCAGGAACCTGATTCTTAGGGTGTATTCAGGCCTACCGATTTTTATATCAAACCAACGACTTCGTTTCAAGCTAAGAATACCGAATTCCTCCGGCCTAAAGCTCGCACTAAGCCTAGAAAACTGACGACCAAAGCGCATTCTCAGGCCCATATGCCTCATAAACAAATTATTAGAATGGCTGAAGACCTTATTACGTTAATTAGGGGAAGCCAGCCTTCCCCTCTGAGACCTAGAACTGATTTTCTTTCTGATTCTTCTGTTCAGGAATCTGATATCTCTGTTCCTTCTATCAGGATTTACCCTTATCTACTTATGAGGACTGAGATGCAGAGGATTACATTCCCTCTACTTCCCCCCTAGAAGATTTTTCTTTTGGTGAAACCTTGCATACCCTTAGGGTGCATTTCCGCTGGGTAAGCCAGGACTATTCTCAGTCCAAAAAGAGACTTAGGGAATTTTTAAACCTGCCTCAACACAGGCCTCTAGCTATCCCTCCTCTTCTGGATATTGTAGGTGATGTTTTCTTGGAATCCAGCCTTACCCCAGGCACTTTGCCTCCAGCTTCCCAGGAGACCTGACAGGTACTACAGAGTACCTCACTCCCTCAAATTCCTTTTCAAGAATCCTACTGCGGATCCAGAGACCATTTCCCAAGGACCAAAAGGCATTAAGGCTACTACTGCCAAAAATCCCACCCCTTCTGATAGGGATTCTAGAGCTTTAGACAGATTGGGTAAGAAGGTATATACTTCTGCTACTTTGGCCGTTAGGGCTTTAAATTGCCAGTGTCATTTGTTAAAGTATCGGCAACATGTTATGGGATTAAACAGAAAATGATGTTGATTCCTAACTGTGCTGAACACAAAGATTTACAAGATTTAATGCATTCTGCTGACCAAGTAGGCAAACATAATTTGCAGTGTGGTTTTGATGCTTTAGAAGCATCTTGCAGGGCTGCTGTCACTGGGTCTGTACTTAGAAGGTATGCTTGGCTTAAGGAACAAAACTTGCCAGATCATGTTAAAGCTAAATTACTGGATGCACCCTTACACCAAGAGCGCCTTTTTGGCAGCAAAGCAGAAGTCCTCAAAAGGATGGTGGAAAAAGCTAAATCTATGCAAACTGTTAAACATTTCTTACAAGTACAGCCACCTAGATTCAGTAGGCATTGGCCTTCAAAGAACTGGTCCTTTCCAGTCCCATCCAGGCCTTCTCAGTCCAAACCCAGGGGCAGCAGACCACCAAGATTTCAGTCTCAGGCTGTTAACAGATCTAAGCAGTGGGGGCCCCCACTTCCAAAGCAGGGAGTAGTAAGCCACCCCCCCTATGGAAAAATGGTACAATGAGCTATCCTTAACTCTACCAAGCCTTGCTTAACTACTTGCTGCCTTAGGAGGAAAGCTCGTCCTGCATGCAAAAAACTGGAAAATCGTTACCCGAGACAAATGGGTTTTAAACATAGTTTCCCTAGGATACAGATTTCACTTCCACTCACTCCCATCCCCGAGTGGATGGCCAGACCTTCCCCCAAACCAGTGGGCTGAAGCCCCAAAAACAAGTGTTTTCTCTCCTCAGTATCAGGGCTATTCAACCTGTTCCAGCAGAACAAAGGGGGCAAGGTTTTTATTCAAGACTTTTCCTGGTTCCCAGAAAAAAAAATCCTAGCTTCCTATCCTGGACCTTTCTATTCTCAACACCTTTCTGGTGGTTCCAAAATTCAAAATGCTAACTCTTCAGCAGCTTCTTCCTATGCTAGCCAAGGATGCCTGATCGGTAACTCTAGACTTAAAAGAAGCTTACCTGCACATCCCAATAAGGGAATCCTGCAGAAAATTCCTATGCTTCAGGGCAGGCTCCATGCACTATCAGTTCTCTGCACTTCCCTTTGGCTTATCTACTGCACTCAGGGTATTCACAAAGTGCCTAGCTCCAGCCATTGCATTTTGCAGGCAAAAAATATTCAGATTTACCCATACTTGGACGATTGCGATTCAGGCAGAGAGTCAGAACTTGCTATTACAGCACCTGGCATTTGTAAAGAGACTTCTAACTTCACTGGGGTACACCATCAACGAGAAGAAATCACACCTATTACCCTGCCAACAGGTTGTATTCCTGGGAGCAGGATTGAACACAACTTCCCAGATGGCATTCCTCACTCCAGAAAAACAAGTTCATTTGACAACCTACTTCAAACTACTGGCCACAAAAATCCAGCTATCTGCAAGGAAAATTATGCAAGCCCTGGGTTTCATTGCATCTTGCATTTTGTTAATTCCATATGCAAGATTGCATATGAGGAAACTTCAATGGTATCTAAAAAGTCAATGGTGTCAACATTCTCAGGACCTGGAAACAATGATTCCTATCATTCCTTGTCTAAGGACAGAGTTCCTTTGGTAGGCGGAAGCCTGCTACCACAACAAGGGACTCCCTTTCACTCTGCCCCCTGCCGCCCAAACCCTAACAGTAGATGCATCAGATTATGCATGGGTGGCTCACATGGCAGGGCAGTGCATTCAGGGCAAATGGAACCCAAAACAGATGCACCTGCATAACAATCAAAAAGAAATGTTAGCAGCTGTACAGAATGCTCTGACAGCCTTCAAAGACCTTATTCTTCCAGGACAACTATTGGTAAAGACAGACGACACCACAGTTATGTGGTACATAAACAAGCAGGGGGAACCCATTCCTACCCACTCTGCAGACTAGCCGTGGCTCTGTGGAACACAGCCTTGAGCTACCAAGTGAACCTACAAGCTCAATTCCTGCCGGGGAAATTAAATTCACTGGCAGAAGACTTAAGCAGAAATCTCATGGACCCACACGAATGGAAACTGGAACCCAGAATATTCAAGCTGTTGAGGAACAAATGGGGGACACCAGATGTAGACCTGTTTGCCTCCCCTCAGAACTACCAATTGAACAAGTTCTGCACCAGAACTCCCCACAGTCAAGTTTGGAAAGTGGGTGCCCTGTCCTTTACCTGGGAAAGCCTCTCAGTTTATGCATTTCCCCCTCTGCCTCTCCTCTCAAAGGTTCTACTAAAGATCAAACAGGGCAAGCCAAGGACAATACTGATTGCACCAGACTGGCCACACCAGCACTGGTACCCCATTTTGAGCAGTCTGACAGTACTAAAACATTGGCACCTGCCTCAGACCCAATCCCTGCTTTCCCAGCAGGCGTGCCAGATTCTGCACCCTCAGCTTCAAACCCTGAACCTTGCAGCTTGGCTAATTCCCTGAGCTCACCTCCAGCAACCCTCAGTAAGGAGGAGATGGATGTCATTCTTGAGGCAAGGAGGCCTAGTACTAGGAAATCCTGTTCAGAAAAGTGGAAAAGATACTGTTCCTGGATCCAGGCTCGGGGGATGGGCACAACGGTGCCCAGCTTACCTCATACGCTAGATTATTTAACAGAAATGCTCCACAAGGGCCTATCTTTCTCTTCAATTAAGATTCATGCCTCCGCCATATCAGCACATTATAATACTGAGCCACCCCTCTTCGCTCATCCTCTGCTAAAACAATTCCTTAGAGGGGCCAGTAATGTAAGACCCCTCCCCCCACAGGAGGACTCCCACTCCAGCCTGTGACTTAGAAAAACTCACTCTTCCCCCCTTTGCACCATATTACTTTCTTGGAAAACGGCTTTACTTCTAGCCATCACTTCAGCAAAAAAGAGTGTCTGAACTGCAGGCCCTCATGGCAGTGGAACCTTTCATTATTTTCCATGTGGACAGAGTTTCCCTCAGGACTAATCCATCCTCTATGCCAAGGTGGTGTCTAGTGTGGCTCTAAACCAGTCCATTCATTTACCTACTTTTTTCCCTAATCCTCAGAATATGTACACAGACAGCTTAGAGACGTACACAGACAGCTTAGATTCTATTTGGACAGGACTAAGCCTGTCAGAAAATCTGGCCAGCTGCTAGTTAGCTTTGCTGCAGGGGCAGAGGGGAAGGCCATTTCAAAGCAAACCATTTCCAAATGGATAGCACATTACATCCATTTCTGCTACAAACACCATGGAAAACCTAACCCACAGGGGATAAGAACACATTCCACCAGGGCTGCATCTATCTCTACTGCATTTCTCAGAGGAGTCCCTACTGGGGATATCCGGGAAGCTGCAACCTGGAGCTCTGTACATACTTTCACCAAGCATTACCACCTGCCTGTCTTTTCCAAATCCATAGCTGGATTTGCCACAATAGTCTTACAGTGCCTTATTGCTAGCCCTAATGCTCTTTAACTACCTTCACCCTTCCTTAGCTTTGGAAATCAACCCAAATGTGATGACTGCTACAATGAAACACGAAGAACATAGTACAGTTGTGTACACTTACCATAAATGTAGATGTCCGAGTGTATTCACTGTTACAGTCCTTTACTCCCCTCCAGCCCCCCCTTCTCTCTTCACTTTTCCTTTCCTCCTTGTTTGTATATTATATATATTATATTGTGTTTTTTTGCTTTTGTTTCCATTCCATATATATAATCCCTTATTGTAGGGGGGGGCACCTCTGGACAAAAAAAAAAAAATGAATGTAATGGCGCATATTGCATGTTCCTGCTCCCCCCCACGGATGGAAGAAGCTACAGCATCCGATGCAGAAATCAGAAGACTCTGGGTATTCAGGCCTACTGAGGAGGGCTACCTGCAGGCAGAGGACCCCCAGGGCTTTTTTTTTTGGGGCCACACACACCAGAGCATTTCATTTCCACTGGGAAGCCCAAGTTTATCAAGAAAGAAAAGACTAAGAGTTTCTGTATCTCTATCACAGACAGGGCCCAGCACCCTCCATCCTCCCCTATTCTGGACGTGGTTCAGTGAATCTAAGTGAATCTAGCTGATGCCTGATGCCTACCCCCTACCCCTACAAAGACTGACAGACAGGACAGGTGGGGGTTCTATAAGTAAAAACATTTACCCTGCAGCAGACCTGCCCAGCACACAGAGACAGTGAGGCCCAAAGCAAGCTAGGCTAAAAACCCACCTCTGAAATGGACTAGAGCTCTTGGACATGGGACATAAGGATGGGGATAAATAAGACAACAAGCCTCCACAACCTTAGCTGTTAAAGCTTCAATTAAAAAAAAATATCAGCAAATATCAACTTTGGAAACTTCAAAACATGATTTTTTTAACTATTCATACATACCTGACACTAACACTTTCAAAGCTCTGCAAGAGTTTCCAACTCCCTAACACTCTCTATTCTAGTCGCTATGCCTCCCCTAAGAGGATTGTAAGGCAACTCAAGTAGGGGCACCAGGGCTTATCACTACAGCAAAAAGAACAGCTACTGCCTCTGCATGTAAAATCAAAACTACTTGATCCCCCGGATAAATCCCACTTGTTTGGATCAAAAAATGAGGGAGGTAAAAAAAAAATGGGAGGAGAAATAAATCTATGCAAACAGTAAAGGACTTCCCTCAAAAACTAACAACTAAGCACTTCCTCCTTTCCCAGCTCCCAGCACCTTTAGTTCAATCCCAGCCCCAGTAGGGGGGGAGGCCCCAGGGACCGTGGGGCAGACCAGGGCCACCTAGGCAAGGCCACCAAAGCACTAAAAAACCAAGGCCAGCAAACCCCAGAATCCCTTTACCTAATCCACTAATCCAATCCGGCGTTCAATCCCTACCCTCCCATCAGATCAGAGGAGGGGAGGCCCCCCTTCTATCCCAAAATTGGCTGTAACAGTCACACAAAAAAAAAAAAGTCATTTTTCAGGGCTATAAATTTAATTTCCAAAGTTCCAACAAGGCACAATCTACCACAAAAAACCAAAACCCACCACAGTCAAGGCAGTAAGAAAATAAGTGCACACTCTCCATGCAGAGGGTAGGTGCATCTGTGCCACAGGAGTTGTCACAAGGGTCTTTTACAGACTCCACCTAGTGCCAAGAAAAGAGACCACTGGTGACCATCCCTGACCTTTTCCACTTTCAACACCTTCCCCTTGGGAGGTCCCACAAAAAATGCAAACTCTCTCATTCAAAATTTGCTCCCTAAAATTAAAAAAGCTAACTCTTCACTACCTTTTTATATCCATAAGGGCTATACATCCTAATAGGGAGTCTTGCAGAAAATACCTACACTTCAGAGCAGGTTCACAACAACTCAGTTCTCTGCACTACTCTTTGGTCTTCACAAAATCTTTGGCCCCCAGTGTTGCCTTCCGCAGACAGCAAAACATCCAGATTTACCCTTATCTGGATGACTGCCTAATCCAAGCAGACAACAAAAAGAAGTTACTACAGTACATGCTGTTTGTGCAAACAGCCCTAACCTCTCTAGGGTTCACTGTCAACAGGAAAAAATCAAACCTAAACCCCTCCAGGCAGATCACCTTCTTGGACGCACTCCTGTACACAGCCTCCCAAACAGCCTTCCTCTCACCAGAAAAACAATGCTTTCTGCCAAATTACTTCTCCCAGCTAGCTCACAGAAAAAAACTCATAGCAAAGAAAATTCTGCAAGCACTGGGTTACATGTCATCCTGCATTCCGATGATTCCCCTGGCCAGGCTGCACATGAGGAAACTCTAGTGGTACCTAAAGAACCTTTGGTGCCAATGCTCTCAATCTATGGAGACCACTCTCCCCCTCATTCCATGCATAAGGAACGCGTTTCTTTGGTGGGCAGAGGCATGCACTCAGAACAAGGGCATTCCCTTTACCTACCTTCCTCAAGGCCCCACTATCACCACAGACGCCCGAGACCTAGCCTGGGGCGCTCATTTAGACACCCGGTGCACCCAAGGCTGTTGGGACTTCAGGCACCTTCCCTGGCACATCAACCTAAAGGAAATCATGGCAGCTCACAAGGCTATCACATCCTTCCAGGACCACCTAAAACCAGGAGTCCTCCTCATAAAAACAGACAATACCACAGTCATGTGGTGTGTCAGCAAGCAGGGGGACACACACTCCTACCCTCTCTGCCGACTAGCCATGAGCCTCTGGCAGACTGCCTCCTCCATGGGCCTACACCTGATAGCCCAGAACATCCCAGGAGTAAACAACACCCTAGCAGACCATCTAAGCAGAAACTACTTAGACCTCCCATGAGTGGAAACTCCAAAAGGGGACATTCCTCCAAATCACCCAGGCCTGGGGGACACCAGAGGTAGACCTCTTCGCCTCACAACACAACAGTTAGCTGCACAAATTCTGCACCAGGGAGTTCCACCCTCTGGCTTGGAAAGTGGATGCTGTCTCATTCCAATGAATGAATCTCATTTATGTGTCCCCCGCCCTTACTCCCAAGGGTACTGCTCAAAATAAGACAGGAAGGACCAAAAGCCACCCTTATAGCACCAGATTGGCCCAGGCAACATTGGTACCCCTTGCTGCTCAGCCTGACCAAGGAGCCTTACATGCCCCTGCCTTTAACTGCAGACCTCCCGACACAAGCCAGAGGAGAGATTCTGCATCCAAACCTGCACACACACAAACTTTCTGCATGGCTTATCCCTCTGGAACTGGGGATAACCCACAGTTGAGCAAGCAGGTCCTAGACATTGTTAAGGAAACCAGAAGGCCCAGCACCAGGAAATCTTTCTCGGAGAAATGGAAAAGATTCTACTCCTGGTGCCTATCAAAAGATCACAGCAGCTACCAGCCATCCCTCCCACTTATTCTGGAATAAGTAGCTCTGCTAGTTAGTCCAGAATAAGTGGGAGGGACGGCTGGTCACAGCAGCTGCCAGCCGTCCCTCCCACTTGTTCTGGACAAACTAGCAGAGCTACTTAACAAGGGCCTCTCCTTTTCCTCCATTAAAATCCACACCTCAGCCATTTCAGCAGACCTTCATGCTGAACAACCTGTCTTCTCTCACCCTTTGATTAAGCAATTTCTCAGAGGTGTATCTAACATTAGGCCCCGTAGAAGGGCAACCACTCCAGCCTGGGACCTGAACTATGCCTTAAAAATACTGACTTTGCCTCCCTTCGAACCAGCTGCATCCGCAGACCTAAAACACCTTTCCTGGAAGACTGCTTTCCTCTTGGCTGTTACTTCAGCTAGGAGGGTGTTAGAACTTCAAGCACTCAAGGCCACTGAACCCTTCATTATCTTCCATGCAAACAGGGTGTCTCTCAGGATTAATCCCTCATTCATGCCAAAGGTAGTATCAGATGTGACCCTAAACCAGGCTATACATCTCCTCACCTTTTTCCCCAAACCCTCAGAATAAAGGGGAGAAAATTCTGCACACACTGTTAAGATACTACCTGTACAGAACATAGTCCATTAGGAAGACAGATCAACTGTTGGTTGGCTTCGCCCCAGGTAAAGAGGGGGGGAAGCTTATCTCCAAGCAGACCATCTCAAAATGGATATCTCACTGCATACAATTCTACACCTTTCATGGTAAAGCTCCTCCAAAATCTATCAGAACACATTCCACTAGGGCAGCCACTACTTCCATTGCCTTCCTTAGAGGAGTACACCAGGGACATCCTGGAAGCTGCCACTTGGACCTCGGTCCACACCTTCACCAAACACTACCACCTGCCTCTGTTCTCCAGGGCTCGGGCAGGCTTTGCCTCTGCAGTCCTGCAAGGCATGCTAGCTCAATCCTAGGAATTTCATACTTCCATCCTCCCCTTCCTCAGCTTTGGGAATCCTCCCACAAGTGATGACTGCAACAGTGAAACACGAAGAACATAATACAGTGGTGTACACTTACCATAAATCTAGATGTTCAAGTGTATTCACTATTGCAGTCCTGTTTTCCCTCCCACCTTCCCCCTTAATCTTATCCTTTTTGGAGATTAACTGTCATTCTTGTGGCCTTGGGCTACCAGGGGCTCTTTAAAACATTTCCTTCAAGGGGCTCTTACAGGTTAGGGCAAGAAAAACTGATGTAATGGCACCGGCTGCTCTAATTTATACCACTGACGACCTGATGTCAGTTCAGAGGAGACAGCAGCTGGCGCAGGGGAAAAGCTTGACTCTGGTATTCAAACTGAATGAGGGCTACCCCACAGGGATAACCCACAAGTGATGACTGCAGCAGTCAATACACTCCAACATGTACATTTATGGTAAGTGTACACAACTGTACTTTTTGATCAGTCCTTGCTGAAGAGGAGCCATTGGGTGAGCCCTTGCTAACATCCGTAGCCCGTTAGTGAAAAAGTAACTATCTGTTTTTATTATTGGTGATAATTTGAGCCACAGGTGCAGGATTTCACCCTTAGTGACTTCAGTGTAATGTCAATGCCGGGCATCATGGAGCATATACTCAGTTAAGTTCTACCTCTGGCATGCATGTGGTGCCAACTCTGTTTAACACCAAGTTTGTGCTCACTATGCTATCCTGCATGTCAGCAAGATTCCTTGCTTGAAAATGCTGAAGGTTGTGGAGCTTCCTTCCCTGGGGAGTCTGTCAGCAGTTAGGTACTTTTCAGTGAGAGAGACAAGATCTTTGAAGCCATGATTCCTAGAGTCCATTTGTTTGGTGTCTCTCTTGCTGATTTTGTGGTGCTCATGAAGTCTGGCATGTTTTGAAATTCATTCCCTCTCCTCCCAGCATATTCCTGGGGACAGAGCCATTAGTTACCTTGGTCATCCCATCAGAGTCCTTCTTTAAGGCTGTTATCTTAGAGGCATCCTCACTGTGGTCCTGTGACACATTGAATGTTGATGCATTCTGTAAGCTACTAGTCATTTGGTCTCATTTTGTTACTGTTTGGCACAAGATCGTAGATGGTTTCCTTACTGCCATCTAACAGGAAATCTAGAGCTTAGGACTGATGTAGCTGGAATGTGTACATTTTTGCCACAGTGAGGCTTAGGGCTTTAGGCTCTGTGTCTCATCTACCAAGCTACAGCCCTTCCTGATGATGATTAGTATTGGGAAATCTCATGAATTTCTTGAAATTTGGGCCCAAGGTATCCTCTTCCAGACCTTGATTGTGACTATTGGTAACTGTGGCAGCTTTCCAGCACACTGTTTGAGTTCTCCTGGTTTCTGTGCATGTTCTCTAGGCTCTGGATCAATGGACTTTCTAAAATGAACCCTGGGTAGGCCTGTCTTTTCTGTGGCCTTCCTGTTCCTGTTGTCTGAAGGGGAGGGAAGCTCATCTGTGCTCTATTCAATTTCTAGGTTAGTTGCTTTTCTGCCATATGAGGTTCAGCCTTAATTTTTTGGACCTGAAAGTTAGGCTTCTTGCTCTGGCTGTGGACACTGCATTTTCCGGGGCTGTCTTGCTTCAGCTCATCACATGGTCTGAAGTATGGTATCTTGTTAGTCAAGGCAACCCAAAGCTGTTTTTTTTCCCCTTTGCTGTAAGAAGTTGTTAGTCTGGAGCCCTGGTGTTACTCTTTCAAAATTTCTCATTCCCGTGGATGAGAATGTACTGGTCAACATCCTTTGCCACAGTATATACATTGTCTCTAGGAGAGGCACAACAAGAAATTGTGTCCAGACTAAGTCCACAGGTGGGGTACTCATGAGATCATTCATTTTTTCCAGCTGGGAAATCATGGTCCTCCTTTTTTGCTGGATCAAAAGATATAGAAGAAATCTGGCGGTGTATCCATCCTTTTGTGCTTGGGTGATTCCTGTATTATACAGCAACAACAGCAGTAGCAACATAATGCTATGTTAATCAGGTAGGCCTACTTAGGCACACAGTCCCTTTTCAGGGGTGACTCAGAAGCAGTGTCTAGTTAAGTGACTTTTCAAGGTCACACAGTAGGTAAATGAAAGCTGAGGAAATGAAATCATGTACTACAGAAACTACAGCTCACAGCCTTAACCCTTTGCACCAACACAGTTTTATACAGTTTTTCCTGTGTCTTGCTGATTTCATGTCACATGGTAGAGTTTTGGGATGAAGACAGAACTTGTTCTTTGTACCCCTCGGTGATAAATAGGA
The DNA here is from genome assembly GCF_019279795.1 of Protopterus annectens. Classification (NCBI taxonomy): domain Eukaryota; kingdom Metazoa; phylum Chordata; order Ceratodontiformes; family Protopteridae; genus Protopterus; species Protopterus annectens. The sequence continues at coordinate 1,487,075,660 of NC_056739.1, forward strand.
GTACATTTCAGACTTCCAGCCCTATTTTATGTGAACACTCCTCTGTTTGAACCAGGAATGTCCCGCTTTATTTGGGTGGCAACCATCTCCTCCTCATGACTATGCCAAGGTTCTTTTACCCTCACCCCTATAGCTTTCCAGCTGCAGCCAAGGGAGGTGTGCATTTAGGACTATTGGGAATCCTTCTAATTGTTCTTCCAAGAGAAAAAAGTTTTTAGTTTGGATATGTGACACCTTGTGCTCTTCCATTTAGCGAAAAAAAGGCATCTTTGATACCCAGAGGTGTGTATGCTCAGACTTTGGGTTCCCAAAAGAATTCCTTGGCAGTATTCCTTTTGTTCCTAGAGGAGAGCAGGACTAAAGTCCATTTCTGTCTTGTGGATGCTGCATTCTGTCCCTCTGAAGAATCCCTTCTGGGTGCTTGGCATCCATATGTGATAGGTTTGTCTGGTCAGTAATGAGCCAGTGGTCTTAGAATTTTTCGGAGTTCATCTTTGGGTTGGTCTCTGTTCTTGTTGGCTAATGCCTCTTTTAGACTCATGCATACTGGTGAGGGGTCTCCTTTACCCTTCCTCATATAAGTGGTGCAACATTCTATGGATTTGTTAAATAGATTGGTACTGTCGCCCTTTCCCTAGGTTGAGAATAACTAAGGACTCATGGCTGCCAAATTTCACTTTTTAGGGGATCGGCAATGGTTTTCATTTTGGTGCTGAGAGTTCATCTTTTGGCCTTAGCTGCCTAAAGTGCTTATTATAATCTGTCATTTATCGGACTTGCTTGCTGTAACAAAAGCTTGCTGGAGAGACAGATTCATATTTCAAAGGCTACCTTGTCTATGGAATAAACTTTCCATCTTCGTAAAACAAAGCCCATTCTTCTCGCCGTTCAAAATGAATTTGGATAAATGGATGGGGAACCTTAAATTCATTCCAGGGGTACTGCCAATGTCCTTTATGGACAGAGGCAATCTGTAAAATGACTCACAGCTCAAAAACTCAAAAGACCCACTACCCTGATATATACTACCCCATCCCATATCTGGAGAGTTTAGATGTAATACTGTCGTATCCTAGGTATTATTGGCTAGGCTTGTAAAGGCTGTTTGTGCCATTAATCTAGTAATCACCTACGAACCTACGAATCTTTGGATTTGGAATGCTTCCTTTCTCCAAGTATTTCTTTCTCAACTGTGTTTTGGGCTTGGGAGTTGGGCCTGTTTTGAATAGACACTTTACTAGGATTCAGTCTTCTGAGATCGGTTGTGATGCAGTCTTCTATATCGTTTCATCCAGGTGGTATCATCTTTTGGGGTGCAACCCATAGAGCCCATCAAGAAAAGGGTCCTTACTGTTGGATTGTAACCATACCTCTCAACCTCTCAAAGCAAGAAATCTGGACAAAGGCATAAATAATGGGGGAACAAAGGCCCAAAAATAGGGACAGTTTTTAAATATTGCTCTTACAAACTGAAAGTTGATAGAATAACAAGGTTTGTGTTAGTGTGGATTTTCTGAAGGGCATGAAGTCTGAAACTCAAATGTCTGTCATTATTTTCTGACTTCACACTTTAATAACTTGCCAATGATTTACTAGAAAACCACAATGTTATGAAATATGGACCAAAAACAAGGCAAAAATCTGTACAGTTGTTGAGAGGCATGAAATTTGTAACAGATGCATTCTTACTGTATCTGTTAATCTGTGAGGAGACCCTTCTTGATGATTTAGGAGTACTCTCCCTCTCCTGGATGCAGGATCCTTCAAACCTAGAGTTAGCTGTTGAAATTCTCTGGAAGGTGGATCAAGTAAAATACTAATGTATCACATCTTTTAACAGCAGAGGTACCACTTCATTATTGTTTCTTATTTGCAGAGCATTGTTCTTCAGTTGTTAAGAGGTAAACTGGTAAGAACAAGGGAATGAGTGCTTTTATGTAATCAGTGTGTGATGCCACAGCATGCATCTTGGGTTGCATCCGTCTACAAGTATGAGGACCTTCAGAAAAAAAAATGCCATACACTGATTGGTAGAAAGACTGAGCCCAACCTTAGGACCTATTGAGGAATGTTTTCTGAAATATACTGATGTCAATTTATAAAAATATCAGTGTGAGACAGTGAACATTAGCCTTCTGTACATGAGGAATATCTGGAAAAAGATAGAAAATTAGTTTCATTAATAGTAGTTATGTTTTTTTTTTTTAACCCTTTTAGTTTCCATGTTCGCATTGGAGCTATTCTCTCCATTTTTCTGGGGAGAAATTGTGAATGCAGTTCCAAGGGCCCACCTTAACAGATCCTTGGTTGGCTATTGCTTCTTCACCTATCAGAATGCAAAACCTCTCACTGAAGAAAATGTGTGCTAGACCAGTATAAACTATGATGAAAGATGCTAAATGTCATTTATGTTCCTAGCAGATGCTTACTGTGTATTGCCTCTTACACGTTTCTGATCTTGAGCCTAGTATTATTAGTAATGCATCTATATATTCTTAAGCATAGTAATAAGTGACCATTAGATTGTCATCTAAAAAATGCATTGTAGTTTTCTGTACTGTCCTGTTAATGAGCCCAATGGTGATAGTTGCTAAAAGTGCCAGATAGCCTGGAAATGTGGCATCAAAATTGGAAAGTGTTTGCCTCTTCACAAAAATTGATGGTAGCTGAAAATTGTTCATGTGAGATCTGGAAGGAAGGTTTTCCTCACAGCCATAGACATATGTCACAGTATCCTTGCAAGGGCAAGACAGTAAGGCTAGCTGCAGGTGTGTACCTCCTTGAGAAAAGTCTGTTCTGCTGCCTCCTGCCTTGATCTGTTCATATGGTGATCTCACCCTTACCTGTTGGATCCAGAACTGGGCATCACCCCATCTGAAAGACCTTCAGGGTGGAGGATGCTTGCTGTCGGCTCCCTATCAAAGGGTGCATATTTTCGTAAAGCTTTTAGCTACTCATCCTTATCTCTGGGATAATTTTTTGTGATCAAGTCAGCCTAGCTGAGTTTCTGGTAAAGAGCCCAAGGAGCTCTCCTCTTGTAGCCTGTTATTAGAAGTGTTATTTTCAGTTGCCTGAAAGCACCCTGATTCTGTTCTATCAGCCCCCCAAAAGCGTGGGTGCAGACTTCAACTCTTCTGTACCTTTTAGGCTTGATGGTGGCCCACAGTCTTGAGGATGACCGTTGCATGCCTGAAAATGTGTTTTAGTAAATTGTGAAGTGCCAGGGGATAGAGAGCCACAGTGCATTTGCAGACCTTTTGTTGATGTCAGACCTTTGTTGTCCTGTAATGGTGCACAGTCCACTGATTCTTCTGCTGCTGCTTTTGTCATAGATCTTAATATTGGAGGCTTCACTAGCAGGCCAACAGCTCACCTAGGCTTCCCACACTGTGCAGGAACTGAGTTCTTCCCTGGAGAGGTAGCTGCATATTAGCCATTTTGAACTGAGATCAGTGCTTCTTGCCCTGAAGGTTTTGAAAGACCAGTTTCTTCCAAGACCTTTCCCTACCAGGTCAAACATTCTATACTTTGGTACATGAGGAAATAAGAGGGCATAATGCCATGAACCATTTGCAGGGAATTGATACACCTTTACCATCTGTTTGTAGACATGAGCATCTTTCTGTCAGAGGCTCACATCCCAGGGGCAGTGAACAAGTTGTGCATGTTATCTTCATTCCTATCCTGAAGTTATAGATTCAGTAGCATGGGCTTTCCAGTGTTGTCTTGAAGTAGGGCACTGTAGAAATCAACTTGTTCGCTACCTGTGAGAAACATTGTCCTTCCTGTCTTCGCAGTGTATTAGGACAAGGGGAAGTAATAGTGAATGTGTTAACCATTTTGTGATACAGAAGGTTTCTTCACACTTTCCACTCTTCATGAGCCCATGCATATTACAGAGTATGGGAAAGAAACAAAAACTTACAGTCATTGTGTGGTGACTGAGAATCTCAGAGGTTTGGACCTCGAGGATCCAAGAGAAATAGAAAACCTTCACAGTCCTAGCCAAGGATGTTGTCCCCATAAGAGGACACCTCTTGCCATATAGTCCCCCTTATTCCATCTGACTTGCTAGTGGGGGTCTTGGAGTATATTAACACTGCCAGATAACCTTCCTGTTGATAAAGGCTAGCAGTTTGGAAGGGCAGCAGTACTGCCCTGTTAAAGTTGTGTCCATTTGTTTTTGAACTACATCAGGCATTTTTTTGTCTTGTAATAAGATTTTCATTGGTCAGGGTGCCTCTGTATGCTTTTTTTCACATCTTGGCCTTTTATGGAGTAATATCCCTACTAGGGGGTGTTGAGCTTCATGGTAGACAAACTTGTTGATTCTCTGTTTGAGCCTGGTAGCTTATTGGTGTTTGTTTCTTGGAAGACTTAGTTCCTTGTGACAGTCATCTTTGCAAGAACCAAAACTGAGCTTCTGGTACAAATGCAGAGAAATTTCTTGGCCTTTCACAAAAAATAAGGTGCCAACCAGAGTGGAACATATTCTTCCTTCAGAAGGTGGTTTTGGAGGTTCCCATTCTGCCAGTGCCATTTACAGGCCACCATTTCCAAGTTTCCATTTTGGCTTTTCTGGCAGAAACCAGTGAAGAAAGGTCCATTCACACCCTGGATGTTCACTAGCAGCTAGTCTATTACCTGAATAGAGGGACATATCTGTTCAGGAATATAGTCTGGTTCATCTCCAGGGGAAGGGTTTGTTGTTATCAGGCAGATACTTTTCAAATAGATTCCCAACTGCATTGTTTTTGCCATCATTCTCTGCTGCCTAATGGCAAATGCTATAGTTTAAACCTATTCTAGTGTGTGTGTGTGTGTGTGTGTGTGTGTGTGTGTGTGTGTGTGTGTGTGTGTGTGTGTGTGTGTGTGTGTGTGTATACAGAGCCTTACTTGCTTCAGGAATGTTTATTACAGACATTTGTGTTGTTGCCTCATGGTTCTCGTTACACACCTTTACCAAGTGTTACTGTTTAAACTGCAATTTGAGGAGTTGGATTATCTTTGTGAAGTTTGTTCAGGACTAAGCCATCTGAGTCCAAGTTTAGGATGATATTCTGAACTTCCACCCTGATAGTGATGCTCTAGTTTGAATCCAAGTTAGAGCTCTTCTTCAGTGTAACAGATATGAGTTATGTTCCTGTTCTGTTTGCTGGATCAGGAGTACTGTCCTACCATCCCCCTACAGATAAGTGGTCTTTCTTTTAACAGCTGCGGTTGCAGTTCCCTAAAAGTTGGGCACTATGCAATCTTTTAATAGTTTAGAAATTTGGTGTCAGATCTGCATTGGTTTTTCTTGATTTTAATGTGGGTGCTTTATAGTGGTTAGAGAGTGAACCAGAATTGAAAGAGATTGAGCTGCTGAAGGGATGCTGAGAATAATATTTAGGACCTGCTGCCTGAAGTAGTTTTGAATATATGGAGTTAAAATGCGTCTTTATATGATAACCTCTGTATAGTATATGTGGTTTTCTGAAATGATTAGACAGTAAGTACCCTCAGTGGCAATCTGTTTTAAATTTTAGTTGGGTACTAGTACTTTAGTTTTGTGAAAATGTGATAAAGAGAATAACCTTAAGTGTGTGGTAGGCATTCAAATGAACTGCACCGTTTTATTAGTGAAAGATATTGATGATTTAAATGTCGTTTTCGGTAGTTCAGAAAAAGAGTTGGTTTTTAGTCTTTTAACTTTTCAGAATGTTTTACTCTGGGTTTGTGTTTCTTTATTTTGGTTTCATTGTGGAGATTAGCAGATTGAGACTAGGTAATCAGAAGTGTTAAAATGTTTGTTACAGTTGGCAGTTCATGGGTTGGCACCAGTTGATTTTTTTCATTTAAATATAGTTGTTTTTGTTGTTTTATGATCCTAAGATTACCAGTAATTTTCCTCAATATTTACATATGCTGGTTGGTTGTTTGCCCTTCTTTTGCAGGAGTAGTGATAGTGGATGAAGCCTTTTTCCATGAGTTATAAGATTTCCTCATGAAGAAAAAGTTTTATTCATTGAGAAGGTAGAAAAATCAGTTACTGTCCTATGGTAGCATTCATTTTGCTCTCATTCTTTTGCCAGTTGGAAAAAAGAATAAGCTGTCTTTTGTTGTGTGTTCTGGTTTGAATATCTTTCCTGTGGGATGTATGGAGCATTTCTGAAGGAAACGGCTTTATATACATTCTGTGTTATCCAATGTAAATTTAGATGCTATTTTAAATATCTAACCACGATGTCTCGTTTAGGGGCAGATAATTGTTTTGATAAAAGTTAGACTTTTTGTTACCTGTAGACTGAAGAAGTAACTGCTGTTTTGGAAGGAAGTTGCCTTTCATATGAGGTATGATGCGATTGGTTCACTCAGTATTGCAGAACCAGCATTAAAACCTTTCTTGACTTCTGCTGTCTTGGCTCTTTCTCTGCCACAGATCAGTGGATAATTCCCTGCCTGGATCCTCCATTTCTACTGATTATGGCAGTTGGCAGATCGTGTCAGGGTGTGGCAGTATTCATGACCAGACGCTTCCAGCGGCAGAGTCCCCTGTCCCTTTCTTCTTTCAGGACGAGGGTGTAAACAACAGCCAGTAAGTGTGAATTGAATTTTATTCTAAGTAATCTAAATAGTGTCATTGGCCCCTGAACTGTAATTCAGTTTCTCTTGAGCTTTATTGTAAATTATGACAAAGTATGTCTTTGTGTATGATTGAGCTGAAGAAGTTGCAGTTCCAGCTTGGTAGTCTGTAATACACATTGAAATTTCTGTATCTGTCTTTTCTCCTCTTTTCTGTTCATCTTTCTGCCATTTCTCCTCTTTTGCTTTTTCTATACCCGAGTTACAGCAATAAATTTAGGAATTCTAAGTTTACCTTGAGACACAGGTGTAGGTTCTCAGTTGATGATATATTCCATTTTGTTTAAAGTTATTTTTCATTACCAGTACTGGCACATAGAGGCCGTAAATTCTCAGTAGCAGAAGAGATGAGAGCTGCATGGAATAGTCATGGCCAACACAAAGAAATTTTCTGCGATTTATAATCTTGGGTGATCATTAAAGGAAGAACCAGACATGAGCCAGGGATAGACGTATATATATAACCTATACTGATTCAATGAGGTGCAGGAGAATTGCATATAGCTTTACTAAACCTTGGAGTGGAGCCCAGTTGAGAATTGTTTTGATGTAACTAAGGGATTTTGATATAGCTCATGCCTTAACATTCTCCCCAGTGACTGGGAAAGCATAATGACCATTTTTGGGAAGAAGCATGATATCTGTTCTACTACTGTAGGAATTGGTCATGAACTGTCAAGCACATATAGTCTAATAAAAAGGAGACATCCTGAAACAGACTGAGGGCATGGTTAGCAAAATTCATGAAGAAGCTTTGAAGGGAATAACTCGGAATGCAGACTGCTTTTAAAGTTATTAAATATGCTATAGCTGTAAATTCAGCCATTACCAGAATATGGGAAGAGACAATTGCTGCATTATCCCTTAGTGAAAGTAGTTGCAGCACCTTTTAAGGAAATAATTTAAAAGAAAACTAGAGGAAAAGGAGGGACAGAACTGTTAAGTTAGTAAAGCAAAATTTTCACCTCTGGTCACAAAACAGAATGTAAATTATCCAGTAAACAAGTGACCCTTTGAATTGTTCTGGCACTGACTGCTTACAGTAAAACAGAGAAGATCCTTTGAAAAGCAAAAAAAAGCTTGGAGGAGTGGCATGGCCAGGGCAGGTAGCAGGGGAGACAGACCCCCTCCAGGGCAGGAGGGGAACAATACTGACTATGAAGTCCCCCATCAAACTCCTCCCCTTCTACTTTTATCTCATATCCGTGGAGATAGGCTACCCTGTTTGAGGGAAAACTGTTTTGGTCTGACCATTGACTGTTAAAGGGAGATGTTTGACACTGGTTACGGAACAGAATTCAGGTTTTTTTCCCACCCTTTCGAGTGATGTCACCCATATATTCCCAACAAAATAAAACTGATCCTGTCACTTCTGGATCAGATTCTGTTTTGATAAGCCATAGCGAGAGAGTCATCATATCTGCACATAGCAACAAAGTTTATACTTTTTTTTAATTTTTAATAAGGTAGTACAATATACAAGATTGTTCCTAGTGATAAAAAGAATGGCTCTCTGAATCCAGTCCTGGAGTTATCCAGGTTGAACAAATTCTTGAAAGTAAAAAGGTTAAAAAAATAATTTTGTAAACTCTGCCCCCATAAAATGCATTAATGATGACCCGTGATATGAACCATACCACGCTGAACACACCAGTTCACAAGGAGTGCAGACAGTTTTCCATTTCCTGGTATAATACTGTTATTTCACCCTTTGCCTGTTTGTCATTTTACTGCAGAATAGGTGCTTACTGGATACTTAGTACTGATGTATGCCCACAATTGAGAAAATAGGATTTACATTCGCCACTACCTGGACAATCACTTGATCTAGGACCTTGTCAGTGTAGTTGTTAAAATGTTCCTACAACACAGAATCCAATGCTTAACTAGCTTGGGCATTTCTTTGAACCATCAAAATACAATTAGGCACCAGCATCCTCCATGACCTTTTAGATAACAGTGCTACATACAAAACTATCTAGACTGTCCCTGTGATAGGAGAAATGTTGCTGTTGGGCAAATTTTTACCCAACACTACTTTAGTCTGAACTATTTGAAAATCAGAAAAAAAAACACATTGGCTTATTATTCAATATGTGTGTTGTACTATTTTATTAAAAGCGTGTTTATTTTTAGTGAAGTAGTAAGATGTTCTTTGTGTTTCACTGTTGCAGTCATTACATTTGGGTAATCTGCTGGCAGGTTGCCCTCAGTTGGCCTGAATTTCAAAGTCTTGGGTTCTGCGTCGGTTGGTGTCTCTTCTTCCATGACATCAGGTTGTCAGGGGTATAAAACAGGCAGCCAACGCCATTTTCTTTAGTCTTTCTTGCCGTGTGGTGCCCAAGCAGAAGCAGTTCGCAAGTGCCGGTTGGCCGACTTCTGAAATTTTCGAATTTGGTCAGAACCAAAGTCTTCACTAAAGCTAAGTACCCTGTTGGGGAAACTTTTTCTTTCTCCAAACCGATGTCAGTAAAAGTTAATAATTGCATTACTTGTGGGAAGCAAATACCTCATAAGGATTTCCATTTGTACTGTGTTCCTTGCTTAGGCCCTGATCATAACGTGCCTAGCTGTCAGTTTTGTGCTAGATTCAGCCAACACACTATTAAGCGTCGGTATATCTTTGCGTCAAAATATTTTGGAAACTGATTTAACTATCCTGAAATGTCGTCGGATAGCAATCCGACTACCGGAGTTCACAAAAAACGCAAAGAAAAGGACAGAGACAGACCGTCGAGGTCCAAAACCGATGACGAAGCTTCTCCTAAGCCAGTCGACGGTTCGCCGGTACTCAGTGAGGCGCTTTCACAGCCCCTGATGACCACTACTTTTGAGTCGCAGGCCTCTACAGAGACCCATTCGGAGTCCGGTATGCCGCGACATTAGCAAAGTATTGAACCGCAGATGTCTCTCCCTTGGATGGGTCCGGAGCCGCTGAGCAGCGACCGGCTTCTGAGGGTGTTTTCAGGCCTCAACATTTTTACATTAAACTGACGCCAGCAACAAAAACAAGGTCAAAAACAACTTCTATGTCTAAAAAACGATGCATGAGCCATGTGCTCGGGTCCCTATGCCTAAAAAACAAATGATCAAAATGGCTGAGGATTTAATTACCTTGATCAGGGGTTCCCAACCCCCCCTGCTAAGAGGCCTAGGCAAGGCACTGATTATGAATCTTCAAATCAGGTTTCCATTTCTTCTGATTCCTCTTCTGATCAGGAATTTTTTATTCCAGTCTATGAGGATTCTGATGCAGAGGAATCCATCCCATCTGCATCTCCTGAGGATTACTTTTTTGGAGAGACTTTGCATACTTTAAGGGAACATTTTCACTGGGAGAGTCAGGACTTCTCTGAATCAAAAAAGAGGCTTAGGGATTTCCTCCTTCTTCCACAGCATAGGCCTTTGGCTGTACCTCATGTATTAGACATTGTTGATGTGTTCATGAATCAAGCATGGCTCCTGATTCCCTGCCTCCAGCTCCTAGTAAGCCAGACAGATATTACAGGGTTCCTGACTCCCACAAATGTCTTTTCAAAAATCCTGCTGCTGATCCTGAGACTATTTCTCAGGGTCCCAAGGGTGTTAAGGCTTCTACAGCCAAAATTCCTACCCCTTCTGATAGAGATACCAGGACGCTGGATAGATGGAGTAAGAAGGTTTATACGTCTGCATCCTTGACAATCAGGGCTTTAAACTGCCAGTTTTATATGCTTAAATATTAACAGCATGTTATGGCCTTACTGAAACAGAAAATGATGTTGATTTCTGATTGTGTGGAAATAGAGTTACAGGATTTATTGCATTCAGCAGAACAGGTTGGAAAGCAAATTTTGCAATGTGGTTTTGATTCCTTGGAGGCCTCTTGTAGGGCCGTCGTTACTGGATCTGTGATTAGAAGGCATGCCTGGCTCAAGGAGCAAAATCTGCCTGATCATGTTAAAGCTAAATTGTTGGATGCCCTTTTGCAGCATGATACTCTGTTTGGTAATAAGGCAGAAGAGGTTTTAAAGAAAATGGAAGACAAAGCTAAATCCATGCAAATTGTAAAAGATTTCTTGCAAGTGCAGCCACCCAGGTTCAGTAGGCACTGGCCTACTAAAAATTGGTCCTTTCCTGTGTCCAACAGAGCCATTCAGGGCAAACCCAGGTGCTCAAAAGGCTCCAGATATCAATCACAGGGTTCTTACAGGTCAAAGCAATGGGGTGCCTCCACCTCCAGATCTGGAGGAAACAAAGCACAACCCTACAGTAAGCAGTCTCAATGACTTTCCTCTACCATCTCCAAGCACTTATCTTTTGGCAGCCCCCTTGGGGGGGAAACTAGCACTTCATGCTCAAAATTGGCAGTTAATTACCCAGGACAAGTGGGTATTAAACATAGTGTCCCAGGGGTACAGATTTCATTTCCATACTTTGCCAGTTCCAAATGGATGGGCCGGATCTGCCACAAAACCAGTGGGCAGAGGCCCTGAAACAAGCCATGTCCCTCATGGATATGGGGGCTATTCATCTGGTACCAGAAAAGGAAAAAGGACAAGGATTGTATTCAAGACTTTTCCTGGTACCCAGAAAAGACAACTCATGGCATCCAATACTGGACTTATCGAATCAAACACATTCCTGGACATTCCCAAATTCAAAATGCTGACTTTACAACAGCTACTGCCTATGCTAGGCAAGAATGCTTGGTTAGTAACTCTAGACTTAAGAGGCATACCTGCATATCCCAATAAGGGAATCATGCAGAAGATACCTCCATTTCAAAGCAGGTTTTTTGCATTACCAATTCTGTGCACTGCCCTTTGGCTTATCTACTGTGCCCAGGGTCTTTACAAAGTGCCTGGCACCAGTAATTGCATTCTGCAGACAAAGAAACATTCAAATTTATCCTTATCTGGACGATTGTCTCTTTCAGGCAGAGGACAAGGACACTTCTTCAACATCTGGCATTTGTAAAAAGGCTTCTAGCATGCCTAGGGTTCACCATAAACAAAAAGAAATCACAACTGGTACCCTCTCAAATAATTACATTCCTGGGTGCAAGCTTAAATACAACTGCCAGGATGGCTTACCTCACACCAGACAAACAAATGCAATTGACAACATACTTCAAACAAATGGCAACAAAAACCCATTTATCTGCAAGACAAATTCTGCAGGCTTTGGGGTTCATGGCATCCTGCATTCTACTAATTCCATATGCGAGACTGCATATGAGGAAACTTCAATGGTACCTAAAAAGTTTATGGAGTCAGCATTGTCACACCCTGGAAACTGATTCCTCTCATTCCCTGCCTACAACAGGAGTTTCTTTGGTGGCCAGAGACATGTCACCAAAACAAGGGACTGTCATTCACTCTACCCCCTGCCACCCAAACCCTAACTACAGATGCAGCAGACTATGCTTGGGGGGGGGGCCTCACCTGACAGGGAGATGCATTCAGGGCAAATGGAGCCCAAACCAAATGCATCTGCATATCAACCAGAAAGAAATGTTAGCTGTTCAGAATGTTCTGACAGCCTTCAAGGACTTACTTCATCCAGGACAACTACTGATAAAGACAGACAACACCACAGTTATGTGGTACATAAACAAGCAGGTGGGTACCCATTCCTACCCCCTTTGCAGACTAGCCATGGCCTTGTGGAACACAGCCTTGACTTAAAATACATCTTCAAGCTCAGTTCCTGCCAGGAAAGCAAAATACTCTGGTAGACCTAAGCAGAAATCTTATGGACCTGCACGAATGGAAACTGGATCCACAAATCTTCAGCATGTTAACACAGAAGTGGGGGAGCCTAGACATAGATCTATTTGCCTCTCCTCAAAACTATCAGTTGGACAAATTCTGCACAAGAACTCATCACAAAAAAGCATGGAAACTGGATGCTCTATCCTTCATCTGTAAAAACCGATCAGTCTATGCCTTTCCCCCTCTGCCTCTACTCTTCAAGGTCTTACTAAAAGTCAGACAAGAAAAAACAAAAATGATCCTAATTGCTCCGGACTGGCCTTGCCAGCACTGGTACTCACTTCTAAAGAATATGTCACATCTTCCTCCGTGGTACTTGCCTCAAACACCTCTTTACTATCTCAGCAGAACTATCAAATTCTGCACAGTCAGCTTCAAACTCTGAATCTTGCAGCATGGCTAATCAACTAATTATTCAAACCACATCTCAGTAAACCTGTGATGGATGTCATTTTGGAAGCCAGAAGGCCTAGTACTAGAAAATCTTATGCTGATAAATGGAAGAGATTATGTGCTTAAGCACAAGGAATAAGCCCAATATTCCTCAGATTTTGATGCTTGACAAGGGCCTATCTTTTTCTTCAATAAAAATCCATGCCTCTGCCATCTCTGCTCATTACAACACAGAGAGCCTCCCCTCTTTTCTCATCCACTGCTTAAACAGTATCTCAGAGGGGTCAAAAACTTAAGGTCTCCCAGGAGAACACCAACTCCTGCATGGGACCTCAATTTTGTGCTGGAAAAACTCACCCTGCCTCCTTTTGAACCAGCAGTTACTGCGGATATAAATTTTCTATCTTGGAAGACAGCTTTTCTTTTGGCAATCACTTCAGCAAGAAGGCTTTCAGAACTACAGGCTCTCATGGCAGTGGAGCCTTTCATTATATTTTACCCAGACAGGGTGACCCTCAGGACCAATCCTTCTTTTATGCCTAAGGTGGTATCCAGTGTGGCTCTTAACCAGAGCATTCACCTGCCAACATTTTTCCCAAATCCGCAGAACAAGGGGGAGCGGATTCTGCATTCATTGGATGTACACAGACAAATTAGATTCTACTTAAACAGGACAAAATCTCTAAGAAAGTCTGAGCAACTACTGGTAGCATTTGCTGCAGGATCAGAGGGGGAGGCTATATCAAAGCAGACTATTTCTAAATGGATAAGCCACTGCATTTGTTTCTGCTATTTGAACCATGGTAAATCTGTGCCCAAGAGGATCAGATCCCATTCCACCAGGGCTGCCTCTACTTCAGCAGCTTTTCTCAGAGGGGTCCCAACCAAAGACATTCTAAAAGCTGCTACTTGGAGCTCTGTTCATACATTCACCAAACTTTACCATTTACCTCTCTTCTCTAAATCCATAGCTGGCTTTGCCACTGCTGTCCTGCAGGGCCTTATATCTGCTCCTAATGCTGTTTAAATCCATCCTCCCACCCATAGCTTTGGGAATTTACCCAAATGTAATGACTGCAACAGTGAAACATGAAGAACATAGTACAGTTGTGTACACTTACCATAAATGTAGATGTTCGAGTGTATTCACTGTTGCAGTCCAAATTACCCACCCGCTAGCCCCCTTTCTATACCTTTTCTTTCCTTCACTATGCTCAAAAGCCTTTGTGGTGTATTTGCTTTTAGTTGAAGGTAAATTTTATGTGTTCTATAGTGCATTTATATATTTATAGTTACATATATATATTTTTGCTCCCCATTTGGGGGGCACCTGACATCTGGGGCAAGAAAAACTGATTAAAATGCTGTCGGCTGCATGTTTTATGCCCTTGACGACCTGACGTCATGAAAGAGGAGACAGCAACCGACGCAGGACCCAAGACTTTGTTATTCAGGCTGACTGAGGGCAACCTGCCAGCAGATTACCCAAATGTAATGACTGCAACAGGGAATACACTCGAACATCTACATTTATGGTAAGTGTAGACAACTGTACTTTCTCCCAAGTATCCCTTACAAAGAACCCTTAGTACAGCTAAAGTTATATATGTTGTCAACAACAAAAGGAATCACCGATGCACCCTAACCTGAAGAACCTCATGTTTGGCTGCAGTTCCACTCAGGAGCCTCTTTCCTGAGGAGATGACACATTTTACTCAATGCCAGTAGAAGCTGTATGAGGAAAGTGTACTTAACCAGTGTAAGAGATTCATTGCATCGCTGGCTTTCAGGTGTATACAACCCGCTGCTGCATCAGAACCTGTAGTCCTGATATACTTCGTCATATCATTTCTTTGAGGAGTGTTTTGTGTATCAGTTAAGGGGCATCATCTACCAGCTTTTGCAGTCTGCCTTCTGATAGACCTGACCCTTGTTGTACTTGTCTATGTCCAAACAGTTCTTGAAGGGATTACTGTATCTCAAACCCATTCCTCCAACGTAGGAATATTAATGTTGTAGTGAAAAGTTGACGCAGTTGTCAAAAAAAAAAGTTCTTTAATGGGAAGCCATTATTCTTGGTGGTCATCACTTCTGCTAGGAAGATCTCTGAACTTATAGGGTATTACCTGCAAAGAACAATATATACTTTTACATAAGGGGAGGGTTTCACCCTCTCCTTCATGTCTGTGTTTGTGTCAGAATTATCTTTGAATCAGACAGTTTAGCTGACAGTATTTTGTCGGAGACCTCAAAACAAATGGGAGAAAATATTACATTTTATGGAGACAGATGTCTGAGATAGTGCATAGAATCAGTCAGATAATTCAGATAGATTGTGTCTTTTATGACAGGCAAATATTGCAAACTAGTGTCAGAAACGTTTTCTGAATTACCTACAGACTGTATATTATCTTTTGCTGCAGTTATCATGGATAGGGTAAGCCTGTTCTGTTTGTCCCCAGAGGAACATTTTTAAAAAAAAAAAAAAAAACTGTCAGGCCAAAAATATTTTTGAGGCAGCTATCTGAGTTATTTTGCATACTTTCTATACCCACTATTGGTACGGCGGTGGTGTTGTTACCTCACAGAAAGAGGTTCTCCCGTTCGATTCTCGGCGTGGCTTGGGAGTGCCTTCTGTGTGGAGTCTGCATGTCCTCCCTGCGGTTGGGTAGCGTTCAAAAGACATGCGTGCGTAAATGGGCGTGCCTTCATTGAAGGTTGGGCGTCGAGCTGGCATCTCGGTGTTTCATAAAAATCTACTGCCAGTCATTAGCGGACCGGAGTTCCGCTGTGGCAACCCCTTACCGGGAAAAAGCCGAAAGACAAACAACAACAACTTTCTGTACCCACTATTAATTGTGCATACAATACAGATGTAAGACAGAATTTGCTGCTACAGGATGCACTGACATTTTTCCATGGCTGCAGTAAGGCTACCACTAGGATAACTAACTGCTTTAGTACTCCTCATCTAAACAAAGGATTATACTGCAGCAGTGATTCTTACAAAGACTATAGCAGAGACGTGTGACTATACTTGCTATAACAGATGTTTGTAAAACAGGATTATTACTGCAGTACAGGCATGGAAAGAAAAAAAAAGCAGAGACATCTCTCATTGCTGAAGAAGATGGCTGGCATGATTCTCATAGTCCTTTCTGGACATTTGGTTGTTCTTTGATGGATCATGCCATCTGTTTACTCCCACTCAGGATTGGGGAAGCTGTGACTGTAATGTTTTCTGTAGCCTATAGGCCCTTACTTCCAGGGTTTCTGGGATAGTTTGGACAGTATCAGTAATGCCTGAGGGAAGCAGAAGGGACATGTCCCATGGGACTGCCCTAAGTCCTTTAGGGCAGACCTCTTTTCTTTTGGTAATTTCTGCATTCAGAAAGGTACTGAAGGTGACCACAGGTTGCTCTTTCATTTAAACAGACATCATAACAGTGTCATTTCCTTGGTATGTTGGGGGTAGAGCTCTATTCTGGGGATATGCAAAATCACTGGAAGTCAGAAAAGGGCAGATATTTCTAAATAATTTCCATGGGTAAGGGATCATATATTTATTTTGTTTGACATTTGGTTGCTGGGAAAGGCTTTCGGGGTGAGAAACTCATTATTAGAGGTGGTTCAGGGAGAAAAGCTCCATACAATAGTATAATACAGTAGTATATAATAAGAGAGTAGCATACAAAATAATGTACATATGCTAACAAAAATTCAGGAAAAAGTAGTCATGGATGTAAAATGGGTGGTACGTATGCATTGATTTGTAAAGCAGTTCAAGGACAAAGTATATTTGACCTTGCTGTACATTTGTCAAAGATTATTTGCAGTCATTTGTCTGTATTTACACACACGTAGATATATATATATATATATATATATATATATATATATATATATACATATGTGTGTGTGTGTGTGTGTGTATATATATATATATATATATATATATATATATATATATATATATATATATATATATATATATATGGAGGTAGGTATTATAAGCCAGACTTATAAGTAAGGGAGAGAGTGTATAGTTGTTTTGGATATAATGAGTAGATTACAATAATCAGCTGTGAGAAAAAGAACAAAGATTGTGGATGATAGTAGGTGAGATAGAGATTAAGTATAACATGGAGAGTTTTGTGATTAGGAGTTATAGGATAATGGGGTATGAAGTTGTGTGCTGTCAGTAAGAGTTTGTGAAAAGATTATAGTAGTAATAAAGTGAATATATGATTTTGATGGGGGTATGGGCTAGGGCATGGTTGAGAAAGAAATTGGGTAACAGGAGATGTTGGAAGGAGGAGAGAAGGAAAATGGGAATGCTAGCGTGGTTGGCAATTAGTTGGGTTTTGTACAGGGACAGTTACTTGACTTAAGTGGTGGTAGTTTTAAGAGTAAATTTAAATTTCCTGTTGTTTAGGGTAGATCTGATGTCTAAGGGTAGTGCATTCCATAATTCAGTTATTGAATAGGAGTAAAGAGATTGTCCTGCAGCTTTATTTGGCTTGTATAGAGCTAATAGATGTTTGTCTTTGGCGCGTAGGTTTCGATTTGGTGTATAGATTTGAAGTACAGAATTTATGGAAGGGCATACTTAGTTATAGATTATTTTATGGGCCATTGTTAGTTGTTGGGATAGTTCCAACCAGTTAAGAGAAGTAAGAGCCGTACAGTGATTGTAGAATGGCAGACCTATTGCAAAATTTCCAATTTTATTGTAACAGGATTCCAGTTTATTTGTTAGTGTATTTTGGAGGTGGGTTAGTGTAGGTGCACCATATAATGAGGGTAGTAGGTGTTGCTTGTCTTGTGTGTTCAAAAGAGACAATAAAGTGTTGTAATGGGTTCAAGATATTTATTGTACATAAACACATCAGGAACTGTAACTGGAACATGCACTTAAGCTAACTTTAGGTTAACTTTAACCTTAGGAAATACCTACAAATGCAGTGGCTTTGTCGGCCTGAATTCCAAAGTATAGGTCCTGTGTCGGTTGCTGTCGCCTCCTCCCTGACGTCAGTGCGCCAGGGGTATAAAAGATGCAGCAGATGCCATTTTCTTCAGTCTTTCTTGCCGCGCGGTGCCCGAAACAAAAGCAGTTTGCAAGTGCCGGTCGGCCGACTCCTGAGATTTTCAAATTCGAATTTCAGATCCGAAGTCTTCATTAAAGCTAAGTACCCCATTGGGGAAATTTTTTTCTTGCTCCAGACCGATGTCAGAAAAAGTTAATAATTGTATTTCTTGTGGGAAGCAAATACCTCATAAGGATTTTCATTCTTACTGTATTCCTTGCCTAGGCCCTGACCACGACA
Organism: Protopterus annectens; assembly: GCF_019279795.1. Taxonomy (NCBI): domain Eukaryota; kingdom Metazoa; phylum Chordata; order Ceratodontiformes; family Protopteridae; genus Protopterus; species Protopterus annectens. The sequence continues at coordinate 1,487,093,760 of NC_056739.1, forward strand.
TTGCTAGTTGTCGGTTTTGTGCTAGATTTAACCAACGCACTGTTAAGCGTTGGTACGATTTTGCATTTTATTACTTTGGCAGAAGATTCAATTATATAATGCTGTCGGAACAGCCGACCACCGGAGTTTATAAAAAGAGCAAAGAAAAAGAAAAGGACAGGCATCCGAGGTCCAAAACCGACGACGAGGCTTCCGCTAGGCCTGCCGCTGGTTTTCAGTGAGGTGCTTTCGCAGCCCCTGACACCTGCTACCTCAGAGCCACAGGCCGCTTCAGACTCTCACGTGGAGCTGACTAGGCCGCTGGAAACTCAAGGTATTGGACACTCTGAAACTATTCCCTCAGATGGGTCCGGAGCCGCTGAGCAGGCATCTGCTTCTGAGGGTGTTTTCAGGCCTGCACAGTTATATGTGAAACCTACTTCAGCTTCAAAGGCAAAGACTAAAGCAGCTCTAAAGACAAAGAAACCAGTACAGCATTCTCCTGGACAGGCCACCATGCCTAAAAAACAGATGCTTAAAATGGCCGAAGACCTAATTACTTTGATCAGGGGTTCCCATCCCCCTCCTGATAAGAGGCCTAGTCAAGAGATAGAATATGAATCTTCAGATCAGGTTTCCATTTCCTCTGATTCCTCTTCTGAACAGGAATATTCTCTTCCTCCCTATGAGGATTCTGATGCTGAAGAATCTATCCCTTTAGCCTCTCTTCCTGAGGATTATTCTTTTGGGGAGACACTGCATACTAGCATATCCACTGGGAGAGCCAAGATTACTCAGAATCCAAGAAAAGGCTCAGAGACTTCCTTTTATTACCTCAGCACAGGCCCTTTGCTATCCCTCCTGTTTTAGAAATTGTAGATGATGTATTTTCAGAGTCCAGTCTATCTCCAGACTTTTTACCACCAGCTCCTGTTAAGCCAGACAGATACTACAGGGTTCCTGATTCACATAGATTTCTTTATAAAAAAAACTGCTGCTGACCCAGAAACTATCTCTCAGGGTCCCAAAGGGGTCAAGGCTTCCATTGCAAAAAAAACCCCTATCCCCTCTGATAGGGATTCTAGGGCCCTGGACAGATGGGGGAAAAAGATTTGTACTTCTGCTACCTTGGCTGTAAGAGCTTTAAATTGCCAATTTCATATGCTTAAATATCCGCAATATCTTATGTCACTGCTTAAACAGAAAATGTTGACAAATTCAGAATGTGCAGAAAACAAAGAAATGCAGAATTTATTGCATGCAGCTGAACAAGTGGGAAAGCATACTTTGCAATGTGGTTTTGATTCTCTAGAGGCCTCCTGCAGGGCCGGTGTTACAGGTTCTGTCATTAGGAGGCATGCTTGGTTAAAAGAATAGAATCTGCCTGATCATGTTAAAGCAAAACTATTAGATGCTCCATTACAGCATGATACTTTGTTTGGTGTTAAAGCAGAAGAGATGTTGAAGAAAATGGGGGACAAAGCTAAATCTATGCAAACAGTCAAGGATTTCTTGCAGGTACAGCCTCCCAGATTTAGCAGGAACTGGCCTACAAAGAATTGGTCCTTTCTAGTGTCAGACAGGCCACAGAGAGGCAGATACAGATGCCCCAGAGGCAGATCACAGCCCCAAGGCTCATACAGGCCTAAACAGTGGGGTGCTTCTACCTCCAAAAGCGGAGAGGAAAAATCACAGCCATACAGGAAACAGTCTCAATGACTTTCCCCTGCCAGCACCAAGCACTTATCTTCTGGCAGCCCCTTTGGGGGGAAAACTAGCACTTTTTTCACAAAATTGGCACATGATCACCCAGGACAAATGGGTACTAAATATCGTATCACAAGGCTAGGTATGCCAGACCTGCCATGCAATCAATGGGCAGAGGCACAAAAACAAGTTTCATCCCTCATGGACATGAGAGCTATTCAGCTAGTACCACAGCAAGGGCAAGGGCTAGGATTCTACTCAAGGCTATTCTTGGTGCCCAGAAAGGACAAAGCCTGGAGACCAGTACTGGTTCTGTCTATCTTAAACACATTCCTGGATATTCCAAAATTCAAAATGTTAACTCTGCAGCAGCTTCTGCCCATGCTGGGCAAGAGGGCTTGGCTTGTGACTTTAGACCTAAAAGAGGCATACCTGCATGTCCCAATCAGATAATCATGCAGAAGATACCTCAGATTTATAGCTGGCTCAATGCACTACCAATTCTCTGCACTGCCCTTTGGCTTATCTACTGCACCCAGGGTCTTCACAAAATGTCTGGCACCAGTGATTGCATTTTGCAGACAGAGGAATACAAATATATCCTTACTTGGACGACTGCCTTATTCAAGCAGAGAACAAGGACATCCTACTACAGCATCTGGCATTTGTAAAAAGGTTACTAACAGATCTAGGGTACACAGTAAACGAAAATAAATCAAAACTTGTACCCTCTCAAGAGATAATATACCTGGGTGCAAGCTTAAATACAAATGCCCAGATGGCTTATCTCACACCAGACAAACCCAGACAACTGACTACTTATTTCAAAATGTTGGCAACAAAGACCCAGTTATCTGCAAGAAAAATTCTGCAGGCTTTGGGCTTTGTGTCATCCTGCATTCTGCTAATTCCATATGCAAGACTGCATATGAGGAAACTTCAATGGTATCTAAAAAGTGTTTGGACTCAACATTGCCACAGCCTGGAAACAATAATTACCCTCATTCCCTGCCTGCAACAGGAGTTTCGATGGTGGGCAAAAGCCTGTCACCACAACACGGGACAGCCATTCACCTTACCCACAGCCAGGCAGACATTGACAACAGATGCATCAGATTATGCCTGGGGGGCCCATACGGCAGGAAGATGTATTCAGGGTACATGATCCACAAGTCAAATGCATCTACATATCAATCAAAAAGAGATGCTAGCTGTTCAGAATGCCCTGACAGCCTTCAGGGATCTACTTCATCCAGGACAACTACTGATAAGGACAGACAATACTACAGTCATGTGGTACATAAACAAGCAGGGAGGCACACATTCCTACCCCCTCTGCAGGCTAGCCATGAACTTGTGGGACACAGCATTGACTTACCAAGTACATCTGCAAGCACAATTCCTGCCAGGAAGGACGAATACTCTGGCAGATTAACTAAGCAGAAACCTAATGGATCCCCACAAGTGGAAATTGGATCCACAAGTCTTCAGCATGATAACAAGGAACTGGGGATGCCTACATAGACCTTTTTGCCTCCCCTCACAACTACCAACTACAGAAATTCTGCACAAGGACTTATCACAAGCAAGCATGGAAAGTGGATGCTCTATCTTTCAGGTGGAAAGACCTAACAGTATATGCCTTTCCTCCTCTGCCTCTCCTCCCCAAGGTACTCCTCAAGGTCAGACAAGAGAAACCAAAAATGATACTGATTGCCCCAGACTGGCCCCACCAGCACTGGTACCCAATCCTAAAGAGCTTGTCTCAATGCCCAGCTTGGACATTACCTCAAATTCCTCACGTATTGACCCAACAGGACAGTCATATACTGCACAGCCAACTCAGGACCTTAAACCTGGCAGCATGGCAGATAATGTAGATAGTCAAGGCACACCTCTCTCTCTAAAGCAATGATAGATGTTATTTTGGAGGCCAGGAGGTCTAGCACCAGAAAACCTTATGCAGAAAAATGGAAGAGTTTCTGTGCTTGGAACCAGGCACAAGGTTTTGACACAATTGTTCCAAATATTCCTCAGATTTTGCAATGTTTAACTGAGATGCTTGATAAAGGCCTTTCCTTTTCATCAATTTAAAATTCATGCCTCTGCCATTTCAGCTCATTACAATACAGAACCACCTATTTTTTCTCGGCCATTACTAAGGCAGTACCTCAGAGGGGCCAAAAACATAAGACCTCCAAGGAGAGCACCAATACCTGCATGGGACCTCAACTATGTCTTGGAAAAACTCCCACTGCCTCCATTTGAACCAGCCACTGCAGCTGATATAAAATTATTATCCTGGAAAACAGCTCTGCTCCTAGCAATAACCTCTGCTAGATGAGTCTCAGAGTTACAGGCACTCATGGCTGTGGAACCTTTTATCATTTTCCATCCTGACAGGGTTTCTCTGTGGACAAACCCTACATTTATGCCTAAGGTAGTGTCCAGTGTGGCCCTTAACCAAACAATTCATTTGCCTACCTTTTATCCAAACCCACAGAATAAGGATGAGAGAATTCTGCATTCTTTGGACATTCATAGGCAGCTACGCTTCTACTTGGACAGAACCAAGACTGAACAACTTCTAGTGGCTTATGCTGCAGGATCACAAGGAAAGCCTATCTCAAAGCAGACTATTTCAAAGTGGATAGGCCACTGCATTCGTTTCTGCTATTCACAGCATGGCAAATCAGTGCCTAAGGGCATTAGGCGACATTTAACCAGAGCAGCAGCCACTTCAGCAGCCTTCCTCAAAGGAGTACCAATCAAAGACATCTTAGAGGCTGCAACCTGGAGTTCAGTGCATGCTTTTACAAAGCACTATCACTTACCTCTCTACTCTAAATCCAGGGCAGGATTTGCCACTGCAGTTCTGCAGGGTCTGATAGCCTCTCCTAATCCTATTTAGCACCAGCCTCCCAACCTTAGCTTTGGGATTCAACCCAATTGTAATGACTGCAACAGTGAAACCCGATGAACATAGTACAGTTGTGTACCTACCATAAATGTAGATGTTCGAGTGTATTCACTGTTGCAGTCCAGGTTACCCTCCCACCATCCTCCTTTTCCTTTGCTGGGACTTATCTGTACTTCTCTATTCTATACAACCTATGTGGTGTATTTGCTTGTAGATGAAGGAAAATTTGTTTTTGTGCATGCATGCTTATTGGCATAATTTAGCCTACCATTTTAGGGGCACCTGACATCTGGGGCAAGAAAAACTGAAGAAAATGGCATCGGCTGCATCTTTTATACCCCTGGCGCACTGACGTCAGGGAGGAGGCGACAGCAACTGACGCCGGACCTAGACTTTGGAATTTAGGCCGACTGCGGGTAGCCTGCCAGCAGGATAACCCAATTGTAATGACTGCAACAGTGAATACCCTCTAACATCTACATTTATGGTAGGTACACAACTGTACTTTTACTGATCGGCAAAGTTCTCTATCTGGACATTAATCTCTGAGCAGGTGAAGTAAGCAAATTATCTCGAGGAATGTTTGAGATTGAGTAAGTTAAGAAAAACATCAGTACTATCTCTCTTAGGTTTCTCCAACAAGCATTTAGCACTTTGAACTTCACGCTCAGCTAATCCATTGGACTGTAGATACTCAGGAGTACTAGTAACATGGACAAATTTCTTAAACTGCTGACTTGTAAACTGTGCACCATTGTCAGATATGACTTTGCGCGGACTACCATGGGCAGAAAAATGTCTCTTCAACTTGGTAATGTCTGTGCTGGATGTTAAGTTAGGAAGAAAGTCAATGTCAAACCAATTTGAATATGTCTACTAACACTAAGTAATGCTGACCATTCCATTCGAAAATATCAGTAACAACCATCAACCATGATAATTCAGGAATCTAGTTTAGCTGAAGTGGTTCTTTTTTCGGTGCTATTTAATACTGTTGCAGATTGAACATGCTAGAGTTTCCTTCTCTATATCTTTTGACATAGAAGGCCAAAATACTATGCCTCTTGCCCTTCTTTTGGTTGAATCAGTACCTGGATGACCAAGATGCAAAATGTTGATATATTCCTGTTGTAATGTTTTAGGAATTACCACTTTAGGACCTTTCATAATGTTTCCATCTTCCATCATGAGATTGTCTCGGTAAGGAAAATACTTCTGTATGTTAAGTGGTAGAATGGTTTGTCATTCTGGACATCCTTGACGTATAACATTTTTCAGCTTCTGAAGAATTGGGAATGAAGTTGTGTGATTTTTAAGCTCGTCAAGACATGACGATGAAAAATTTCTTATTTACATGACTTCAAAGTCTGCTTTCTCGTTTTCATGTTGCTCTGTTGTTTGGGTGCTCATGACAAAGCATCTGCAAGGTATAAATATTTGCCTTTTGTGTAAACAATATTGAAATTGTACTTCTGCAGTTTTAACATCGTGTGTTGTAGCCGTGCTGGGGCTGTGTGCATTGGCTTTTTCAAAACTGTTACTAGAGGTTGATGATCAGTCTCTATTTGGATACGTCTGCCATAAATATAATCATTGAACTTCGAACATGCGAACACCACTGCCAAAAGTTCATTCTCTATTTGTACATACTGCATCTCTGTTTGAGTTAAAGTTCTGGACAGACAGGCTAATGGTATGCCTTCCTGAAGACATGCTGCGCCAAGACCATACTTTGAAGCATCACACAAAAAAGTTACAGGTTTGTGAACATCATAATATCTCATTGTGGATGGACTGGCAATGTTCTTCTTCACAACATCAAATGCTCTTTGGTGTGGTGGTCCAGCCAAGACCAGTTTACATTTTTGCATGTCAACTCAAGTAAGGGTGCTGAAAGCTCATTCATGCCTATGATGAACTTTCCTAAGAAGTTGACCATACCAAGAAAACGTTGTAAAGATGTGACATTTTCTGGAACTGGCATTTTAAGAATAGCTGCTTGCTTAGACGGATCTGGTTGTAAGCCAGAACTGGTACACAGATGAACCACATAAGTAACTTCTTGCAGTTTGAATTTACGTTTCTGAGGATTCAGTTTAAGATTGACTTCACTTGCACAATCTGGAACTTTCCTGAGATTTCTATCATGTTCCTCTTCATTGCCCCTATATAGTAATGTCTACTATGATAGCACATAGATAATCAGAAAAAAATTTGCTCCTTTGCACATTGAAATACTTCACTGGCAGAATTTATCCCAAATGGCATTCTAAAAGGAGTTCCAAGATGGCTGCACACTAACAGCTTGTTTTTAGCTCTTCCAGTGTGAAAACAGAAACTCCGCAGAGAAGGCCAGTAGACTTGTGTTTATGGGTGAATTTCAGTAACTGGCTAGTAAGTACACTGCCTGGATGCCAGAAGTAAAGAAACACAGAAGACCTGGAAAAAAAATTGGCTACAAAAAGTGAGGAAGAAATGCTGACTAGGGAGAGTTCTGCAGCTGTTCAGAAAAAAAGTAATGCAACCTTCGGACATGACTTCCAGTGACCTACAGGATGATATAAGACAACTGCATACAGACCTGGTTAAAATAAACAAAACATTGACAGAGTATATTAACACAAACAACAAAAGGCTGGAACAAATGGGAGAAGCTTTAAACAGATATTCAGATGAAATGATAAAGCTGCAAAAATCAGAGGTCGAAATGAAGAAGTCTGGCTGAGTATGATACTGCTTAGGAAGAGATGTTTCAAAAAATAATAGAATTAGAGGATGTAGGGAAAACATGAGATTTTCAGCTATACCAGAGAAGCTGGAAGGAACAGACTGCATTAAATTTATGAAAGCACAAATAAGCAACTAGACTGGTATTCCAAAGCAGGACTTATTAGTTGAAAGGGCGACTCTAGCTATAAATAAGCAACCTAGACCTTTAATAGTAAAGATGCAATCCTACCAGCAGAAAGAATTGATTTTTTCCAAACTGTGGCAGAAGACAAAAGACTAAAAACAGATGAAAGCAGTGTTTGTGAAGAATGATTACTCATTGTACACCAGGCAAAAGAGAAGTAAATTCATCCCTCTATTCAGAGAATGCAGAGACGCACGTGTGAGATTCAAACTGCTATCCAGCTGTTTTCAAGGTATTCTTCCCTGGAGGGACAAAATTATTTTTTGATGTGCATGCTAAGGAAATACAAAAGTTTGTCCAACAAAAAAGTAAGCTGTGAAACAGGCGATTCGGCTTCTCACTCCTCTGGTAATAAAGACCACAGAGAGACTGCATCTGTGAGACCTTTTCCATTATTTCAACGGAAAATGTTGGAGAGAAGGAAGGGAGCATGAGAGTTGACCAGAAGAATCAAGAGTATGCTGGAAATGAAGCAGACGGGATTTGGGTGATGGAGAAGAACAGAGATATAGTCAGTAACGTAATGTGGGATTACAACACATTTAATTATATTTGTGAAATATGACCGCACAAGAAAATCTGGAAACATTGGACAACTTAAAAATTTGCTTGCTGAGTGGGGGACTGAAGTGTGTGCCCTACTTCATGCTATTTATGTGCAGAAAAATGCTTTGGGGAGGGGTAGAGAGAGGAGAATGGTAACTGTAAGTAAATAAAACACTTTCTTTTCTTAATAGTATTGTATATGTGTTACATGGTTTTCTTTGCATGCTATTTTTGGTTGTAATGGGGATTGTATACAGGTGTTGTTTTTATTTTTCTCCTCCTCCTCTCTTTCTTGTGCAGTTTTGAGAAACATAAGCAATATAATGATTAACGCAAAAAGGAAACCGGAAGCCTGGTTAAGGGGGCATGACAGAGTTCAAACTAATGTGCTCTTTTTCATTCTTGCATGGGGAAACGACTGAGTTACAGAACTTTTGTTTTAAAACAGAGAGCAAGTAAATGAAAAAAGAATTTTGAATATTGTAAGTTTTTTTTCTAGCACTTGCAAATATGTATACTAAGTAGCATTTCTGCAGCTGCTCTTCATGCCTCCATGGAGAGAATCTGATAATGAGAAACTGGAGACAATCTGGTGGAAGGGGACTGGCTGAGGGAAAAGAAGAAAAAAGAACAGAGAAATTGAGTAGGACATAATGTTCCCTGAAGACAATCAGGGGTTTTCCCAGGTGTGACAGCATTAAAGATAATACAAAACCAGTTAGACTTAAAGTTTTCTCAGTTTTTTTAAATGCAATGAGGATACTAATATAAACAGGTGCTTTTCTTTTGTTGTTCACCCTTATTCTCTCTTTCTTTGTCCAGTTTTTAGAAATGTGGGCACTGCAGTGAAAAAAGAAAGAGGAGGGGAGGAGATGGGGGGAGTGGAAGGGTCTGGTTAAGGGAGTATGACAAAAGAAAAAAGTCAGTGTGCTTTTTACCATGCTTGCATACGGAAATGACTGGGTAAAATCCATAGGCGTTATCCAGTAACAAGTTTATTACAAAGCATGTAAATGAAAAAGAATATTGAATATTGTAAGGCTTTTTTTCTGATAAACAAGGTACCCTTCACATTTTTTTGTCTGGTTTGCATGTCACTAGAAGACAATTTGATAAAGAAAAATGGCTTGGAGAACGTGCTTACCGAAAGCATTCAGGTGTTTTCTCAACTGGGAGAGTTGTATAGATATAAAAGAAATCAAATAGCACTTACTAATAGCACAGGCTGTGTGACGCCCCTGCACTTCCCCAGTAATCAAGGAGCCTCAGTCCTCACCACTAGCACCAGAGAGATGTACACATTGGGAGGATGACAAGTACACACACAGTAAAGTACAATTTTCCTTAAGAGCGCACACAGATATCACAGTTAAGTCTGGGGCTGGTTTCTTTCTTTTTCTACAGATACATAGTAAGACTCCCCACTGGCACAGTTATAGGGTCGAGATCTCAGCTGAGTGACCAAGTCAAATCCTCCAGCACCCTCTCTGTCCAACCAGTGCTTTGTGTCCCTGCCCAAGTAGCTGACACACGCACACTTTGAGATTTGATTTATACACAAACGCGAACACACCTGAGAAAGGCTGGCACAGGTTTACTAGCTATGCCCCCTTCTGCCCAGACTATAAAGTAGTACCAGCTGCCACCAGCCACTACTTATCAGCTACTCTAAGGTCCTTACAAAGGGTGACCAAATCCTACTGTGTAATGTTACTGTTATCCAAATGGTAAGTGCAACCAAGACTTTCAAGGCTATTTAGGAGTGGCATGTACAGTGTCACCAAATACATATGCAAGTACTCTAGGAGCTTAAATATCTCTAAACAAACCAGCCACAATTAAAATGTTTAAATATATTTAATAATAAATAATAAAAGAACAAGACAATACTCAATCAACACAGTAACTACAGAGATCAGAATCACAGGAAATATTTTAAAACAACATTGCAGGATGGTCTCAAAGAAATACAGAAAACATCTAAACTAATCTTTATGTGAGAAGTACATATCTCTCAGAAGTTTGCAGAACTTGGAAGTCGTATTGCAGTAAAACACTTTTACATTTGAAACCTAGTAATTATTTCTGTTTCAAGACAATAGAAAAACCTCTAGCTCTAGACATTGTGTCTGCTTGCTGCACTGAAACTGAGAACTCAATCATAAAACACTTTACTTTCAACTTATTTTCTTGAGGGTTTGCAGTTTAACTCTGTATGTTCCAGCTTCTACTATTAACACACACATTTGCACAGGTATATAGTTCATGTACATTTCTGTTCTTTTCTGTTAGAGTACACTGTGGTTATATTCTTGCTTGAAGCTCAGTACATAACATGCAGATGTTATGTAGTCCTATCTCGCCTATATTCTTACCCGTGGGTTCGGAGCTGAATATCGGCTCAGACTCGGCCGATTTTACTAGCTCGAAGTCTTTCATTGGCTGGGTTAAGCAGGTATCCCATGGTGCACTGCTCCATATCCCCAGATCTTGTTTGCCGCTCGTGTAGCTTGGACATGGTCTCGCTTGGCTGTGGCTAAGTACCCTCTTTTTTCTTGTCTTAAGAAAGTTTGATTCCTATCAAAAGTTATTTTCATAGCTATTTGTCTAGGTTTGTCAAGAATTGTGATTGTGTGATTGTTGTGTGGTATCCCACTGACTGACTGTTCCCTCGGGCTAGGCCCGTTTCAGTTAGAAGGCCTAGTTCTCCTCTTTTTGCCTTCTGTTAGTACGGTCTAGACCGTTTAAGCTAGAGGTTTGGGCTTTCCCTTTCCTTGTGGTTTTTCAATCCCTTGTTGAGAGTTTGTACTTGATCTTTGGTGTGTTTGGTCACTGTTTTACTGTTGGTTACTGTTTAGCGTCATTCCCACTTTTTGTAGAGTGAACGCCTGTTGTGTTGTTCTCAGATTTGGTTTTGCGTTGTTGGCATAGTAGTTAAGATGTCTAAGGATCCCAAGAAGCACAAACCTTCGGGTTTTAAAAAGTGCTCTATATGTGGGTACAAAATGTCCATTACCGATGGGCATTCCGTTTGTGTCTTTTGCCTGGGAGCCATCCATCTGCAGGAATCCTGCAGTTTTTGTCATGCGTTCAGTCCTAGAGTTCTCCAAGAGAGAAAGAATAAGCTAATTTTAAAGGGACTATTGAAACCCTCTTTTGAAGAGGCTATGGATTCGTCTTCCAGTGGAAAGTCAAAATCTGGCAAGTCAAAAAAGAGCTCTCCGGCTCCATCAGCTTCATCGGAGCCCCCGGAGAAAATCTCAAAAACTGCATCGACCTCCTTGGCTCTACTGTCCTCGGGGCCGCAGGAAGGGTCGCTATTGATGGAACCGGCGTCGGCTTCAATTTTATTGGAACCTCCTAGGAGCCGATCACCCAGTCTCAGACCAGCTTCTCCTGAGAGGAGATCTCATTCTCCATCCCTGTCCTCCAAATCCTCCGGGACCCTTTCGGATGTGGATGTTGATAGGGTGGTTCAGAGGCTCCTCCAGTCACCGGTTTTGGCAAAATTGTTTTTGGCTCTGGCCCAATCGGCTCCGGAGCCCGTCCCGACCCCGTCTTCGATCATTCCTCCTCCGAGCACATCTCTTGTCTTCAGAGCCGGAGTGTTCCATGCCGTGTGATGTTTCTAGGCCGTCTCCGATGCCCCATTTGGCTCCGTCGGTACCGGCATTGGCTCCGACCCCGTCGGCGGGGTTTGGGACTCGGGATTCTTTGGTCGGGCACGAAGGGGACATCTCGGGGCTTATTTCGGTCCCGAGCCTCCCTCTCGGTGCATCGGCTCGGGGAACTCCAACCCCCATCATGGCCTCGGAGACTGGTCGCTCCTCAGATTCGGGAGGGCCGGCCTTCAAGGCTATGTGGACCGCGCTGGCCAGATCGTTAGCTACATCAGGCGAGTCGGTCACTCTGTCCCCCACCACTCCGGGGAGAGCTTCTGATCACCACCCATCCATGAACAGCAGAGCACCAGGGCCTAGGGATACCCCCACGAGTGGTCCCCAAATTTCTGAGGGTCCCTCAGAGTTCGTGCCTGAGGAGCCCCCCAGAAAGAAAACGTGCAAGAGGAAGCACATAGACTCCCAGGATGAGTCCCTCACCTCTGATACTGACCTCGAGGAATCGGAGGGGTCCCCCAAGTCATCCTCTGATGATGTTTCCTTCTTCGATATCTTGGAGATACTGAAACAGAGGTGACTGGCCATCCAAAGCCCCTTCCGAGGAGGAGTCAGTATTCCTTAAGGCATTTGGTGCTCAGCCCTCCGCCTCCTGGGTGTCTCCACCCTTCGACAAACTCCTTGACCTGATTTGTCGAAGAGTGTGGGAAAACCCTGATTCTGTGGATCCCGTGCCTAGGTGTCCCAACAAGTTTCTTTCCGCCCCCCCCAGGACAAAGAGTTTCTGTCTAAAGGAGTCCCTGTAGATGCCATGGTGGTGGCGGCAGCCACTCAGAAGGAAGTAGCAGAGTCTTCTTCATCCGTCCATCCTCCTAACAAGGAGTCTAGGACCATGGATCGGTACGGGAAGCGTACCCTCTCGTCAGCAACCTTTGCCTTACGGTCGCTGAATTACCTGTCTCACTTCACTCGGCTCCAGAGAGATCTCCTCAAAGAGTTAGGAGACACTCTTGCGGGTAACGTTCCTGAGGCGGTAGCTCAGGCGGTTAACGCCTAGGTTTCTACCCTCAATTCCATTGTTAACTCATCCATGCAGCTCATTTCGTATGCAGCTGAGGGAGCGAGTAGGGCAGCAACTCAGGGGTCGCCCTTAGAAGGCAAGCCTGGCTGCGCTGTGTCACTTTGCGGAGACCTTCAAGTCTTCCTTCACTGACACCCCCTTTGATGGTTCCTCTTTGTTTGGGACCAAAGTGAAAGACACCCTCACCAGGTGCGAGCAAGAGGGAAAGACCCTGTCTGCCGTAGGGGTCTGTTTTTCCCTTCCTTCTAGGCCTTATCCCAAGGCCCAGTGGGGGGGTGGGGGGAGATGTGGTTCAAGAAATCACAGAGGTTTTTTCCTGCCGCACAAGGTGAACCCCCCTCCAGTGGCAGGGGAAGGGGGGGTTATTCAGGGAGATGTCGCCCCAGAGGCAGAGGGGGCCCCTGCAATTCGGGAGACTGCGATTCCTTTCGTGGCTCTCCATACTCTCGTTCCTGAGGGTGTGCCCGGCTGCGCTTATCCGGAGCTAGTCGGGGGTTGAATTTCATTATATCCGGAAGCCTGGGAAAGCATTACCCAGGACCGATGGGTATTACGAATAATTTCCGGAGGTTATCTCATTCCACTTACATCAGACCCCCTGCCAATCAGAAAAATCCCAGATGTTCCACCCAGTCAAAAGGGATCAAGCAGCCTCAGAGGTCTCAAAGCTGCTAGAAAAAGGAGCCATCCAGCGTGTCCCCTCAGACCAAATCGGATTAGGGACTTACTCAAGATTCTTTTTGGTGCCGAAAAGAACAGGGGACCAGAGACCCATACTAGATCTCAGCCAACTGAACAACTACGTACACAAGTCCAAGTTCCGTATGGTCACACTACAGTCGATTCTCCCATTTTTGGAAGAGGAGGTATGGATGTGCTCCATCGACCTCAAGGATGCTTACTACCATGTGGAAATGGACAGGGCATCCAGGAGTCACCTACGTTTCTGGCTGGGAGCCAGTCATTTCCAGTTTTGAGCCCTGCCCTTTGGTCTCACCACAGCCCCCAGGGTGTTCACCAAGTGTATGACGGTGGTGACAGCTCACTTGAGACGTCAGGGATTCCAAGTGTTTCCGTATCTGGACGACGGGCTCCTTACCACCCCCACCAGGCATCAACTAGTTCAAACCAGGGACGCTACCATCACTCTATGTCACCAGTTGGGTATAACAATAAATTGGGAAAAATCTGCTTTATCGCCAAAGCAGCGTGTCACCTTTATAGGAGCAGAATTAGACACCATTCGAATGCGAGCATTTTTACTGCAGGACAGGATGAGAGTCTTACAACAACAGATACACATGCTGATGCCCCTGAGACAAGCGAAGGCAAGATGGGTTCTCCAGCTCCTAGGGACCATGGCAGCAACAATCATGTTGGTCCCTCTAGCGAGATTGCACATGAGAATTCCCCAATGATTCCTCTCTGTTCAATGGTCTCTCCAAAGACTTCCACTGTCTCATCCCATCTTGCTCACGGACAGATGCAAGCAGGACCTCGGTTGGTGGCTGTGCACCAACAGTTTGGACGGGGGAAGGCCCTTCGTTCCACCCATCCCGGTTGCCACAGTGACCCGGACCCCTCCCAGATTGTGGGGGGGCATTATCTGGGCAGGACAGTCCAAGGCACGTGGCAAGAACACGAGATACATCTGCATATAAACGTCCTAGAGATGAGAGCAGTGCTACTTGCATTGCAGGCACTTCATAGTGTTCTTCCTCTAGGGACGATTGCGATACACTCAAACAACATGTCAGTAGTGTGGTATCTAAACAAGCAAGGGGGAACCAGGTCTTACCCTCTGTGCAGAGAGGCCATGCGAGTGTGGCATTGGGCAGTGACTTCCCAATGGTTTCTGGTGGCAACGCACATTCCAGGGAAGTCCAGCGTGATTGCGGACAGGCTAAGCAGACCTATTCTGATGCCTTACGAGTGGTCCCTGAATCACCTGGTTGCAGAGTGAATCTTCAGCAGATGGGGTCAGCCTTGCTGCGACCTTTTTGCCAGCCCCCTCAATGCGAAATGCAACAACTACTTCACAATGATCCCCCCACAGGGGGAGTCACCCAGGGACGCTCTGGTTCACGATTGGCCCTCCGGTCTGCTTTATGCTTTCCCTCCATTTCCCTTGCTTTCGAAGGTGATTCAGAAAGCGCAATCCTTGGGAAGCAGAATCATTCTGATTGCTCCACACTAGCCTCGCCATGTTTGGTTTCCCTTTCTTCAGCAATTCATTTTGGACACTCCTTGGACTCTGGACCCTTAACCAGATTTACTGACACACATGTTGGGACAGTTCCACCCCTCCCTGACGACCCTCCGGTTGACAGCCTGGCTACTCCACTTCCATTGTTAGTCAGACTTCATAATTTCTCACCAGAAGTGGTTCATATATTATCGTCCTCTCCTAAACCATCCACTAGAAAGATTTATTCTAGTAAATGGAAAAGGTTTTCTATCTGGGAACATACCAGAGGCATTGATCCTTACACAGCTCCAATCGCTTCAGTCCTGGAGTTTTTGTCTATGCTTTTCCATCAGGGTTCCGCATCAGCCACCATCAAAGTTCAACTGGCAGTGATCTCTAATTTTCATGTAGCGGATGAGCCTAGTCTCATGGCGCATAGACTATGCAAGGCGTTCCTGAAGGTTGCTCCGTCCCCCGGTGTCCGAACCCAATCATGCCCTGGGATATCAATTTTGTTCTAAAAGCCCTTACTGTACCACCTTTCGAGCCTGCAGCTACCTGCAAATTGAAATTCTTGACCTGGAAAACAGCCTTCTTAACCGCAATCACTTCAGCAAGGCGAGTTTCAGAAATTCAAGCCCTCTCTATCAAACCTCCATATTTAATCTTCCATAAAGACAGGGTCTCTCTTAGACCAAAACCCTTCATTCATTCCTAAAGTGGCTTCCGTGTCTAACCTAAATCAATCCATTGAGTTGCCTGTCTTCTTTCCCCACTTTTCTAACAAGGCAGAATTTAGATTTCACCAGGTGGATGTACACAGACAATTGCGCTTCTGTCTGCACCAAACAAAAGATATCCGGAAGTCTGCCGGAAAACTGAATGGGTTCCCCGGTCTCCAGGGTCACTCTGTCTAGATGGATATCTAGTTGCATCTCTTTCACCTATCAAGCAGGAGGTAAAGATCTGCCATTTCTGGTCAAAGCTCACTGTACTCGGGCTGTTTCCACATCCACAGCCTATCAAGCCAGATTGTCAATGGATGATATATGTGCTGCAGCTACTTGGGCTTCTCCTCACACATTTGTTTCTCATTACAAATTGGACGTGGTCTCCAGGGGCAGGTCTTCCTTTGGCTCCACAGTCCTCAGGAGTATTTTCCTATGAGCCACCCAGGATGTAGGTGCTAGGGACGCTGTCCCACGGGTAAGAATGTAGGCGAGATAGGACTACATAACATCAAGAAGTCATGTACTCACCATAACATTCGATGTATGTAGTCCATCTCGCCTCACATTCTTACTTACCCTCCCACCTTCCCCCTTCCTGGAGGATTTGGAGGTTAGGTTATCTGCAGAGTTCCCTTGCTTAGCTTATTTTTTACCTGGGTGTGATGTGTGCATGGAGTACAAATGACTTTCGCAGCAAACTAGATCTGGTGATATGGAGCAGTGCACCATGGGATACCTGCTTAGCCCAGCCAATGAAAGACTTCGAGCTAGTAAAATCGGCCGAGTCGGAGCCGATATTCGGCTCTGAACCCACGGGTAAGAATGTGAGGCGAGATGGACTACATACATCGAACGTTATGGTGAGTACATAACTTCTTGTTCTCTTACATTTGTAAGACAAGCATATGAATCATATTACTATTCAGAAATGACATATGGCTATTTCCAAAATTCCAGATAGCTGGGCTGGCAGTGTCACATTTCTGTATAAATCATATTAATATTTTCAAGTGACATATAATTATTTACAAATTTCCAGATAGCTGGACTGGCAGCAGTTCCCTGGTACTCGATCCAAACTCCTCGCAGGTACGGCAAGTGCCAGACCCCAAAAAAAACACGATAATTCTGAAAAAATAGGGCTAGCACCAAATGGAAGTTGCCAAATAAATATAAATTTATTAATTAAACATTTTCAAGCAACTGAGAGTGTCAGACACCCCAGCAATCAATATTAAAATTATTAATATGATTATGTTTGTGCACTGGAGAAAGCTAATATAGCTGAAACCGGTTTGCTGCTTTTTCTGGAGTACTTTTGTGCTTTACTGGGGGTGTTTAACACTCTTAGTTGCTTGAAAATGTTTAATTAATAAAGTTATATTTATTTGGCAACTTCCATTTGGTGCTGGACTATTATTTCAGTATATCCCTGGTGTCACAGGCTGTACTATGTGTCTTAGCATGACTCACCTTTCTTTTTGGTTAACTTTAGTCTGTCTGTGTAGCTATCAACTTAGAACTTATGTACTTATTAGGAAGCAATATTTGAAGATGTACATAGTTTTGTATGTTATTGTAAAGTTCATAGGTTTTTAGGAGGGTTTTTTTTTTTTTTTTGGGGGGGGGGGGTTGGTTCTGTTTGAGAGCTTTCAAAAAATCAAAAAAGTTATGTAAGATGTGACATAGGCACAAATGGATATGACATGAAACAACTGTATAAAAGACCAACCTGCTGAACAGTATATATATGTAACATAAAAGTTAGAACTAGACATTTACCAAAAGAGCAATTATATGTAAAAGGTGGCAATAATAACTATATAAGAAAATGATGCTTTCTGTAATGTCTTTAAATCTAAATGGTCTTACAGATAAATATAAAAAAGGAAGAGTAGTGAACTATATTAAAAAATGTAGAGTGCAAATAGCTGTGCTGGAAAAAACTGAACATGTGAATTTGATAAGGAAAGGTTTTCAAGATGGTTATTCAGCAGAATATTTAGGGCAAAAGAAAAGAGGAGTACTTACATTAATTGCAAGAGGAGCTCCGATAGTGGTAAAAGGAGAAAAAAATATAATAATGGAAGATACATAGTACTAAGGGGCTACTGGCTAGGGAGGAGGATTACACTGGCATGCGTTTACATCCCCCCTAAAACTGCTATAATGGAGCTTAAGAAAATTCTGGGAGAAATAATCAGCTTTCAGCAAGGAATATGACTTATAGGTGGAGACTGGATTTTGGTTTGCAACAGTGAAGATGTGTCTGGGGGAACTTAGAAGGGAAAATATAACAAGGGAAGAAGAAATGTACGAAAATGTTTGGCATGGAAGATGTGAATTCACTAGTAGGAGTTCGGAGTGAATTTACATATTACTCACCGAGATACAAACTCTAGGCTAGACTAGATAGATTTTATATCTCACAGGAACATGCATTTAATTGAAGGTCTTGAAACGCACCCAATAACTACTTCAGATCATGCACCAGTGATAACTAAAATAAAAATGCAAGGCAATGAAATGAAAATGAGACACTGGTGCTTCCCACCTACCGGTTGAAAAGAGAGGAATTTAAAGAATGGGTTGTGGAATTAATTCAGGAGCTACTAGAGAAGATAGATTTATCTTCTGAAGACATAGCTAAGGAGTGGGATAAAATTAAAATGGAGTTTAAAACTAGGTTGGAAGTAAAAGAAAGGGGGATATGGCTAAACAGTAACAAGAATTATTTAGAGGGATTGACAAATGTTAGGGTATGCAAAATAGGGGGAATCTCTAGGAACAACAAAAGAAGCAACTGCAGAATACTAAACAGAAAGTAAGGGATTACCTCGTTAATATGCATGAGTTTAGAAAGATTGCTTTTAAGCAACTTTTTTTGATGATTCTAGAGCACAAAAACTTCTAGCACAACTCAAGCAACTAAAAGTGGAAAGGGAAGTCACCAAGCTTAGGGAGCCTATAACAAGGAAGATAACAAGAGACCCTGTAGAAGTATTAGAAATATTTTGGAAATTTTATGAAAATTTGTATAAAGCAGAGAAATATGGAAATCAAGAAAAGGTGTAAATGGAAATGTTTACGGAAGAATTAAATATGCCATAGTTAGAGGTAGATGAGGCTCAATTACTAACAGGATCGGAAAGGATGAGGTAAATATAGCTATGTATAACCAATCTACAGGTAAGTCCCCAGGAATAGATGGTATTCCTGCGGAAGTTTGGAAATTAGGAGAGAAAAAAGTGATAAAGATGTGGAAGGCTTACATTATTTTAAGAGAAGTACCAGTATCCTGGAAGGAGGCGGTGGTAACGGTAATACCTAAAGAGGGTACAGACCCATTAGATCCAGCTTCATACAGGCCCATTTCAATACTTAACCATGATTATAATGTGTTTATCTATAATGGCTAAAAGAATGGCAAAAGTAATACCAAAACTGATAAATATGGATCACTGTGGTTTTGTGGAGGGGTGGCAAACATTTGACAATATTAACAGAACATTGATGATCCAGAGGGAAGCAGAATGCAAGACAGTACCACTTTTATTCGTGGGTCTTGATGCAGAGAAAGCGTTTGACAGAGTAGACTGTGGGACTTCATGAGAAGGGCAATGGAAGCATTTGCTTTCCCTGATACAATTATAAGGTTGATTAGAAAAATATACAAGGTATCGGAGGTGCAAATTAAAGTGGGTGGGGTCCTCTCCGATAATTTTTGCTTAAGTAGAGGAACCAGGCATGGTTACAAAAATACAAGAAAATCCCAAAAGTATGAAAATATCACAAAAAGGCCAGTAAAAAATATTAAATTCACCAGCTTGCACTTTATTAACAAGAACATCTCAAGTCTCTAGCGCTTCAGCAAGAAATGCCTTCTAGGAGTACATCAGTAAGGAAAAAACAGTGCCATTTTATACAAACATTATCAATTATAAAACACTTAACTAGTTAATTAATATCTAAAACGTAAATACTATATTTTTATTCTATTTAGAAAACACTTATATCAAAATGTTTTCATGAACATTCAGTTTTAAGTCCACAAGGACTTAAAGTATTGTATTTTAAAATGTAAATACTTTCTTTATATAACAAATGATGTTTATTCTTAAATTAAGAGTTGCCAACACCCCAATTAACTTGTTCTAGGATGCTGACTTGCAGAGAGTCTGGATTGCTATTGTGAAACAACTTAAAATGCATGGCAACAGGACAAGCAACTTTTTCCATTTTTATGTCTAATGTGCTCCTGTAGTCTCGATTTAAAACTTCTGTTAGTTTCACCTATATAAAAGAGACTGCAGGAGCATCTGAGAACATAAATAACATCAGATGTTACACAAGTAAAATGTCCCGTAGGGCTAAAGGGAACACGATTGATGTAGCTAAAAAAAAAAATAACATATTTACATGCTGAGCATCTAGTACAACCACTAGTGCCCAGTATACCCTACCTCTAGTGTACGTAAATATTGGAAATCTGCATAATGTATCACAAAATACTTTAAATTTAAATAAAAATGACCAAAAATGCTTGATTATCCTAACTTGTTCATGAGAAAAAACATTGTAAGAAATAAGTATGTACATTTGCCTGACTTCTAACTCATCTTGTCTAGTATTACTGCCCGTATATCTTCTGTAGTGTTTCATAACAGAAGTACTGGCTGCTGACAAATTATTTTATACCAATAAATTATTTTTTAGTTTAACCAGTGCCTTCTGGATATATTTCATGAAATAACCCCTTCTCAAGAACATATTTATAGAAGTATACATTTCCTTGTATAAGTCCTTTTCATCAGTACATAGTCTGTAGACTCACAGTAACTCTCCATAGGGTAAAGAATCCAGCAGATGAGATGGATGGCAACTAGTTCTATGTAAAAAAATTATTACTGTTGTCAAACTTTCGATGAATTTTAGTTTTAATTTTTTCCCCAACTACACCTGTTAAATCAATATCCAGAAAACTTATAGTTTGGCCCTCTTGAAGTCCACCAAATTTTATTTGAAACCTATTTACATCCAAATCTTTAACAAAGGTAGATAAATTAGTCAACCTACCCTTACACAAAAATACTAGGTCATCTATAAATCTATAATAGGAAACAACATAAGTTCTAAAAAAAATTGTGTCTATATAAATATTCCACCTCATAAAGACCCATAAAAAGATTAGCATAGGCAGGTGCAAATGATGCACCCATAGAAGTGCCTATTTTCTGAACATAAATATCTTCAAAAAAACAAAAATAATTATTAGTAAGACAAAATTCTATCAGTTCTAATACATAATTATTTAGTGGACTGTATCCTAAGAAAAACTTAGTAGCTTCTAAACCATGTTGATGTTGTGTAGAAGTATATAGACTTTTAACGTCAACAGACACCCAATACATGTCTTCAGTCCACTCAATAACTTTAATTTTATCTAAAAAATCAATCAAAAGAATCTTTTATAAATGGTGGTAGCTTCATTACATAGGTGTATTTCTGCATAGTTATTTATTACCCTATGTTTCGTAAAAAAATAATGAGTAGCAGAAATAATGGGCCTTCCTGGGGGATATGTTTCGTGCTTTTATGAAGCTTGGGTAAACAGTAAAAATATGCTATATAATTATTTTCATTATATAGCTTTTTATGTACATCCTGTTTAGAAAAATACCCAAGTCTGTAACCTTTAAAAAGTAAATGCTGAAATTCTTTTTGCGCATTTGGATAATCACTCACTGTCACCTTAACATATACTTCAGTATTACTAAGATATTCCATGCACATTTCCATGTACTGATTAGCATGCATTACTACTAAACGATTCCCCTTGTTAAGGCTTTAAAGACCAATTCATGTTGTTCCCCCATAATTTTAAGAATTTTCCATTCATCTTTTGACAAATTGTAAAAAAAAGAATTCCCTGTTTGCATAAATTCTTTACATGTATGTTCTAAATAAAAGTTGACCATAGCTGAAAATTGTTGCACACCCTCATGCAGAAAAGGTGGGACAAAATTACTGGAACATTTTACAGATGTAGTGTCAAGATACCAGTAACCATTTAACTCCTCTATATCAGAAGAACATGAATAAAAACTGTCATCTGTATCTGAAAAATCTTCAGTGGAAATTAAAGTATCATTAATGCCAGCATCAGTTATTTCTAGAAAAATAGTTAAGCAAATGTAATTTTATACACATTCTATATACTTCAAGTTTAAACATGTAGGGTCTAGGCATCACAGTAGGTACAAATTTAAGACCTTTATTTAAAATATGCATTTGTATTTCACTCGATTCCACTTGTGATAAATTTATAACAATATTATTCTCACCATATATACCAGAATCACAATACATGAATTCAGTTGGTCCTTTTGTTGTGCTGTTGATTCTATTGAATTCTGGATTCTGTTGAATCTGTTGAATCCTCTATTACTAAAAGTTTGTTGTTGGTGGCAAAAACCATCCCCAGTGTTTCTTTCCGAATCTGCTGTTCTCTTACCATTCTGAAAATTCTGAAAATTATCATTCAAATATTGAGGCTTTTGAGCTTGAGGCAAAGGTGGGTATTGCTAGTCATCCATATCCCAGTCTGTAGAGTCTCTAGAGGTGTCTGAAAGCAACTTGATGTGAATTGCCTGCACCATTATAGCCCCTTTTGGCACTATTAATAAGCTGTTGACATGGTTTGGTCTAGTTTGCTTTCCAGATGAAAGCCTTATGGT
The DNA here is from genome assembly GCF_019279795.1 of Protopterus annectens. NCBI lineage: Eukaryota > Metazoa > Chordata > Ceratodontiformes > Protopteridae > Protopterus > Protopterus annectens. The sequence continues at coordinate 1,487,116,180 of NC_056739.1, forward strand.
TATTGTAGTCCCTTGAATCTCTTTGTAGTTTTGTTTTTTTTTTCTTTTTCATGAGATCCTGTTCAAGATTAGTTTGTCATTAATGTCAACTAGCTGAGTCTGTTAGCGAGCTGGACTAATTTTGGCTGCCAAAGAATTACACAAAGTAGAAATTTCTTCCTTCAGCTTTCGCTACAGTAAAGTGCCCCGTTCTATAGAGATATTCACCCACTCAGTGGCACACTGATGGGCGGCTGCAATCTATCTATCTTGAAGCCGTTTTTGCCTCCTAGAAGGCATTTCTTGCCAAAGCACTAAAGACTTGAGACATTATTGTTAAAGTGCAAGCTGGTGAATTTTATATTTTTTACTGGCCTTTTTGTCGTATTTTCGAACCAGGCATGGTTGTCTACTTTCCCCTTTGTTGTTTGCATGATATTTAGAACCATTGACAAAGAAACTAAGGGACATCAAATTCAAGGATATATTTGGTATGGTAGTTAGGAAAAGCTGGCTGTGTTTGCAGATGATATTATTTTATACATGACAAAACCAGAAAGGGGCATTACAGTGTTGTGGAACATTTTAAGACAGTTTCATATCGTCTTTGATCCAAAATTAATGAAGTTAAAACAAAGGCAATAGCGGTAAATTATGTACCCACACACAAATTGGTCCAACAATATCCATATTTATGGGGACATGATAAAACTGAAGTATATAGGCGTATACATTAGAAATGACTCTGTGGTGGCAGCTAAGGGATATGTGGGAAGAGACCAAACAATGTAGAAAGGTAGCAAATTGTAGTTCAGATGATGGACCAACTGAGAAGTGAAGGGTCCATTATAGAGAGTGTTGCCTTGTTGGCAAGTTGTCTGTACTGCAGTCATTCCCGAGGAAGTGGTACAGGAGTTAAACATGGACGCTTATTAAAGATGTCTCACAAATATCACAAAGCAAAATTTCAGAACTTTCATCTGCAGAATTTATTGAAAGTCTGCTTAGGGCTGCATGTCGAGGGAGAGAGCAGGAAACAGAGCAAAAGGGAGGGCACATTTAGCCTAGAAATGCATGATTTTTTAGGTTAAGTCCTGTTTAATTTAAAATATGCGGATAGATGCATTAAGATAGATGACAGAAAGGAATCAAGACGCACTGTGTTTGAAGACTGGTAAAACAGGTGGACACACTAAACGATTAAGAGACATTAATATGATCCAGTGTTGTCTTCTTCGTCTGGCTTTGAACTTGTGGGTTGTCTTACCTGATGCCAGTCAAATTCTCTAGACTTCAGCTCACTGAGCTGTCACCCCTACCCCCAATCCCCCACTCCCCAACACCCAGATCAAGTTTGCCACCATTCCTGTATATGTGAATCTGTGGTTCTACAAAAACGTATCCTTTTTTGGTGCTTTTTGTGTAGGCTTTCTGTATTGCTTTTCTCCTACCCTTAAATATAGTGATTTATAGATTAAGGTATAGGAAAGGTCAGGTAGATTATTTAGGTTTAGGCTTAGAATTGTTATTCTCTTTGTGCATGTATAGTTTGCAGCAGGCTTTTCCCGCCTCTGAGATTGTTTGTAATGTGATTCTTTTTCCAAGTACTACTTTTCAGTATTTTCATTAATGACTTTCATTCTTGTGTCCCCAACAACTCAGTTATTCAATATGCAGATGACTCGGCTATAATTTCCTCCTCCAAAACCATACCTGAACTACTCTCATACACACAGCAAACTTTCTCCTCTATTGAAAGCTGGATGACTATCAGTCATCTCGCATTCAATCCAAACAAAACCAAACTTCTTCTCTTCTCCCCTAAGAAAACCACCACTATAAATAAACCAGACCCGTTAAACAAAACCACCCTAGAAATTGTCACACACACAAAACTGCTAGGTGTCACCATAGACAAAAGGTTAACCTTCGACCAGCACATCCACAATGACATAAAAAACAAATCAGAAGCTAGGAACCCTCTATAGGCATAAACACTTCCTCAACCCTACTACCAAACAAACCTTGTCCACGACCTTTCTACTACCCTCTTTACTATATAGCGCCGCCCCCTCCTCACTAACATTCGCACATCCCTAAAAAATAAAATGGAGACCTGTTATAACAAAATTGCGAGATTTGCAACTAATGCCACCTACTCCTCCCATCACTGTTCCTCGCTGCACACATTCAAATGGCTTGAGCTACCTCAGTACCTCATTCACCAGCAACTCTCAATAGCTAACAAAATTATCTATAAACCCCTTGACTGTCCAGCCCTTACCTCCACTTTAACACTCTACCACCCAAACAGACCATTTAAATCACAAAATGAGACCCTGCTACTCATCCAAAAACCTGCACTCCCTGCCGGACATGCACTCTACTCTTTCTGCATTGCCAAACTCTGGAACTCATTCCCTACATCACTCAAAGCCACCAGTAATGCCAGGTCCTTCAAAGATGGCTTCCTTTCACATCTAGTTACCTACTGGCAATGCTTCTGCTCCACACCCAACGTTACCTGACCCCTTCAAACTGCTCCATTGGCAAAATTGTACCCATACTCTGTATAACTGTTTATATACTGTTATGACTGTTAGACTGTTATGTAATTCAAAATGCAACTATTCATATTCTGTCATGACTGCTAAAACCGAAAATATACATGCCTTACATTTTTAACTTGTTTTAGCCAGTATTTTTTTTTTCCTCCTGATTTGTAACTTCAATCTGTAACCTAACTGTATGTCTGAACTTGTTGTAAAAAAAAAAAAAAAATTCTCAATAGCCCACAAAAATCATCTGTCATGACTGCTAAAACTTCCAAAATACACATGCCTTGCATTTTTAACTTGTTTTAGCCAGTATTTTGTTGTTTTCCTCATCATTTCTAACTTCAGTCTGTAACCTAACTGTATATCTGAACTTGTAAAAAAAAAAAAATTATGTTTGTTTACAAATGTCTATTCGGAGCTTTTCTCCCCTGAAGGCCTCCACTGAAAATGGGCCCACTCTGGCCCAGTGGACACTCCTGGTAAACAAATTTAAAACAAATAAAGTACAGTTAGTGTTTTTTCTTCTCTTGTGTTTGTTACAGGGTTCTGCCTTATCCATGGATAATGGATTCAGTAAATGTATTGCTTGTGGGCACAAGCTTGCCCTCACAAGATGCACATAAGTGTATTTATTGTTTGGGAACTGCCCACGTCAGTTCCCCCCTGTTCAATTTCTGAAGGTTTGGGTCTATGGCAGTTATTGAGAGAAAGGCTAAGTCAGTCCTTAAGGGTCTCCTTCCCACTAGTGGTTCTTCAGCACTGAAGGATGGTTCTGACAAACCTCGCCACCCTTCCAAGGACTCCAAGACCTCTAGAGAGGATCGTAAGAGGTCCTTCTCACCATGCATGGATCTTGTTCTGGCTTGCTGGACCCGAAGGTCCCAAGACCTTTGGTTGCCGCAGCAGCCTCTGCACTAGCGTTGGCTCTGATTCCTCAGTGCTGGTCACCCTCTGTCAACCACAAATATGGCACCATCTACGGTCCTCAGTTTACCAAGCCCATTTTTGGTCAAAGGGGCTCAGTCAGGTTGGGTAGCTTCCCCTTCTTCCTATCTACTCTACTGGAGATGTTGCCAGAGTCTTCTCCTTCCCCACCATGTTTCTGAGCCTCTCTAGCTCAAATCTGGCAGACAGGTTCTTCATTTTCCAAGCGACCCTTCAAGCCCCCATCGGTGACATCATCTGCTTGGTCATTGAGTTCGGTGGGCACTTATAAAGCATCAGAATTTGAACAGCTGATGAGGTCCTTTTTGCAGACGTAGATGCAATTAGGTCTGATCCTTTCAGGTCTGGGACCTCTTCCCAGAAACTATGTGCTGTCACCTTAGTTTCCTGTCTCTGTTCCTGTGGCTCCAAGGATGTCCTTCCATTTCACTGTTGCAGTATTTATTACATTAGGGATCCCCTGCCAAGGGGGCCCAATATCCGGCCAGTATACCAATGCCTTTAGGTTGCTTTAAGGTACACCATACATCACATGTATGCTCCTTGCATAGCATAAGGCATAAAGGTAATGCCCGGACGTACCACCCTCAGAACTTCTTAGCCTCCAGTCCAAACACCATCGCTTGACCATTGGTCTGAACGCCCATTCTGTTTCTGGTTCACCCAGCCATTGCAGATAAGTGCCCCATTGGGGTTCTTTTTACTTATCTTTTTTTATTGTTGCTTGTGGGATTTCATGTCATTCAAGAAAAGTAAATGCCAGTGTGAGAGACAGATTTCCTGTAAAGACCACCACGTGTCTGTTTTGCCTTGGTACCTCACATGACCATACATCCTGTTGCTCATCCTGTGTTATGATTCAGCACAAACAGGTGGGGTAGTTCGTTTATATGTTTTTATTATATAGAAACACATCAGCATGGATAGCAGCAACATAAAATATAAACAAACTAATTAACTGACAGACCATTACATACATGCATGCTTGCATCTCAACAGCTCTCTACAAAATGGCAGTCTGGCTCGCACATGCTCAGTATTTATACACATGTGCAAGCCCATGGAAAGCTTCTTAGATACATACTGATCTATATCCTCTCTCTTTAGTGAATTGCCCAGAATAAAATGACATCTGAAAAAGACATGCAATTATACAGACACTAAGAAATTTACTTCTCAGAAGTCAAGGCCAGTGTCAGTGGTCTCTGGCTGACTAAATTTGCAGATGATTGCAAATTAGGAACTGTCATTGAATGTCACACTGGCACAAATGTTCTCCAGGAGGGGCTGACACAGACAAACAACTGGTGTCAGAGCCATGGACTAAACCTAAATGCCAAGAAATGCAAAATAGTATCCTTTGGGAAGTCATCCATCCCTGGTAACTATCGTATTGACAACACATCCCTTAGAGTTGACGAAGTTGTCAGAGACATAGAGACACACACAGATAGTAATCTAGCCTTTGATCATCACGTGTCTACAGTGGTGAGGAAATCATTCTATGTTGCCCAACTTATAAACAAAAGTATGTCCAAGAAAGTCATTGTTCCACTGTATTCGGCATTCGTCAGACCTATCATTGAGTACAATGCCCCCTTTGGTATGTACCTAACCAGGCATATCCAACAGTTGGAACGTCCACAGAGGTTCCTCACTAAAATAATACAGGGTGTAAGTAATATGTCCTATGCAGACCGCCTCAAGACCCTATCTCTGTATTCTGTCTCCTACAGACTTTTGAGGGGAGATCTATGCGTGGCATACTGGACATTGTCAGACCCCACTCTGATGGACCTGTTGCATATCCACAAAACAAACAGCACCACAATTACCCATTCTAAAGACTTAAACTTTGCCTGTGATATAAATAGAACCTGCTGGAGAGATGGATATGTATCCCAAAGACTACCCTGTCTATGGAACAGGCTCCCCATCCATGTGAAACAGAGTTCCTCCCTAACCCAGTTCAAGTGCAACTTGGACAGCTGTATGGGAGACTGGAAATTCATCCCTGGTTTGGCACCTATGTCACTAATGGACATGGGTAACCTGTAAATGGTGCATCTCCCAGACCCATGCTTACACTTATCAAGGGTATCAGAACTTGTCAGAGATTTGGGATCCGTGGCTAGGATTAAAAAGGCCCTTGTGGTCGTTGGCCTAGTAAACACCTATGAACCTATAAGAAGATAATACGAAAATTGAGAAACTGGAAGTTATGGTATATGAATTTGGATACTAAGATGCACAGCATTTAGTCCCTTTAGTCTTATGCACGGGTCAGGTATACTTTTATCAACCGGAGAAGTTGTGAATAATGATTAAAAAAGAGTTGAAGGATTTTATCTAGGAAGGGAAGACAGCTAGGGTCAAGTGGGATAAGCTGATTCTACCAAAAGAACAAGGTGGACTAGGATTACCTAATTTGAGGAGGTATTTTAGAGCAACACAGTTAAGTCTCTTATACAAAGCACAAGCAGAAAACTATCATTCAAAGTGGAAAGGAATGATGCTGATACAGGGAGGAAGTTCAAGAAATAAGGACAGATTGGGATTTTGAATGCAGACTCTTAAGGAGAACAACCAAAACCATACTGGATATTATATTCATAAAATAGCAGGGAGTAGTCTAAGAACCAAACCAGCACGAGAATGGAGAGAAGCGATTTTGCTGATAGAGTTGACTGTGGTCAGGTATACAGATAATAGGCAAGAGGGGGCTGGAATTTACTGGAGAAAACTGGCAAAGGAACCAAGGTGTTGGGAGCAAATAACTAGAGAGGGCAAGATAATAGAATGGGAAGAGGCCAATAATTTATTTGGACTGCAGGCTAGAGATTGCCTTCCCTATCAAAGATTGATATCGGAGTATAGGCAAAGAGAAAGAAGTAGGGCCGTCCTAAATGAAAGACTAGCACTGGTAGAGTTTTTAATAGAATCTAGAACAGAAGTTGCCATTAAAAAAGGAATAATTAGTAAAGCCTATAAAATATTTCATGATAATTATAAGAATCAATCAGAAGAGGTTAGAAAGGATTGGGAAGAGAGACTAGATAAGCAATTCACAAAGAGACAATGTGGGATATATGTATATCTCCCAAATATGCAACAAAGTCTAGAAGATTTAGGATCTTTGCCTGGAAGTATTTACATAGGTATTTTTATACCCCAAGTACAATCCAAAGAATATTTCCTCGGGTGGATAGCAAATGTGGGAGGTGTGACAGTTGGAGGTGTGACGGGCAAGAAAGAGGTAGCTGGGAACATATTTCTTGGAAGTACGATGAGCTGGCAGACTTTTGGGATTCCCTGCAGAGCACTCTGTCGGAGATGCTGGTTGAGCAGATTGGACTGACTGGGGAGATGATTTTTTTGGATTATGCTACAGAATCAGAATTGCCTAGACATAGTAAAGACTTGCTGAGTCTAATTATGGTGGCTGCCAAAAAAGCAATTACTAGAAAATGGAAATCAAAGTCTAGACCAACTGTATTAGAAGTAGTGAATATAGTAACAGAGATAAAACAACTGAAATTGGGATCTTTAGCAAAGAGAAGAAGCATACGAAATAGAAAAAATGGGAATTATGGGAACAATATATGCAGAGCAGGAATGAGGTTTGAGAGGCAGGATTTGAATGAGCTATATAATGCATAACTGACAATGACTGGATGGTTTGTAAGTAATGTGTAATGTTTACAAGTACAGTTGTTTCATTGGTGTCTGTGATGTAAACTGTTTGCAACTAAAGTGATATTTTGTATGTTTTTCATTTATATAAATGTAAGATTGCCTTTGTCATATGTGTAAATTTAATAAAGATGTTGGGGGGGGGGGGGTGGCATTGTCAAATATCTGTCACCACCAAATGGTATATTGAAAGTGGTTAACAATGAAGATTTGCGATCCAATGAAATTTGCCAAAAGGAACTTTTTGCGTTCAAGACTGAAAAAAGTTGTGGCATTTGGCATGAGAGTGGCTACTACTACTGTTTTATGCATTGGATGATGAGGACGTTTAAATGCTTTAAGTTTGTCGGATCAATACATATTCAGATATCACGTGAGCTTTGCTTATGAGCTACAAGCGTGGAGGATACCCATTCATTTGGTTCTTCTACCGGAGAAAGGACACCTAAACTTCACCATTTTATCAAGTTCTGCTTTTACTTTACTTTGCATTGCTACCAGAACCTTCCTTGCTGGTCTGACAACTGGGCTTGCTTCATGGTTTAACTTCATGGAATATGTGACTGGAAGTTTACCAAGCTCGTCTTTGAAAATATCAGCATATTCACTAAAAATATTTTGTGTAAAACTATCGTTGTTCAGACTTAGATGATGGACCTCTTTATTAAATGAAATCTGTGCCATTCTCAAACTGTCTTTGAGGCCTAACAATGACTGCACGTGTCTTTTGACTACGTAAAACTGCAAGTCATAGCAGTTTCCAGCAGAATGGCATGAAAGAATTACTGTGGCATCAATCTGGATCTCTTCACCATCATAAGCAACTAGTTTTGCACACTTTGCTGAATCAAGTTTCTTACCAGCTTGTACTTTAGCAAAACATTTGTGCTGAAATAACATTGCACTTAGAGACAGTGTCTACTTTAAGCTCTACAGGTTTCCCATTGACTTGTACAGCACAAAATATTTCACTATTGCTGACAGCGGATAGTCTACTGCATTAACTGTGTCATCGATCACTGAGACACCGTCGACATAAAAAGTTTGCTCACTCGCAGCTGTCTATCTGATCTACTTGCTTCTTCGGATACTCTCTTTTAATAAAAGAATGTGGCAGCTTAGACTTGTGTAACCTTTTGAAATTATTCCACTTTTTGCATTTGTGACATTGCTGACCAAAAACTAAGCACTTCTGTCATTTAGGTTCATGACTGCCTCCACTACTGCGACAGTTAACAATAAGGCTGTTTGCTGCGGCCCTATTCAGTTTATGAACAAATAAAATGCTGTGTCAGTACAGAGTCAGTTAACTATTCAGTTTATAGTTAAGGTTGGATGCTGCCACACAGTTTGTTTTAAACTTCTTTTCCATCTTAAGTTTGTGTTGAACACTATCAACATTCATACTGGTAGATAACTGTATGCATGCTTTTCTATAATCTTATGTATCTGACAAATCTATGTCTTTGCTTAATGTTAAATCACTGTCTTGAAGCAAAATACTTCATCATTAACACCACACAAGCCTGTTTTTTAACAACTCATCTCGTAAATCACCAAGTCTGCATGTTTTAGCTTTGTTTCTCAAGTCAGTAATATATGCTGCTATAGTTTCACCAGACTTTTGATTCCTTGTGTAAAATGTGTGCCTTTCCATTGTAATATTTGTTTGAGGGTTACACATTTTTCTAAATTTACATTTCAAGCACTCGGGGTCTTCCCACGTTTCAGCCTGCATCACAATATGGTGGTTCCCTCTCCCCTGTATACACAAATGAACATTCCCTCTCAATAGCTTCCAGGCTAGCTAAATTAAGAAGTATAAGTGCTCTCTTACATACATCTTTATCAGAAAGTGCTGCCTGTATGAAAATATCATAATGTCCTTCTATTCTCTTGTTGCAGTATTCTAAACATGACGGATTCTCCGCCTGAGGTGACCCAAACGTCCGGCCCATATACAAAAACTTCTCCTGGCTGCCGTTTGATGCGTGGGATGTCACACATAGCTACCATAAACATTGGGCCGTAAATGTGACGTCCACATGCACAGACCTCAAAACTTCTCTCCTACCAGTCGAACGTCAGCTCAATCATTCTGCTCCGCACCAAAGACGTCTAAAAAGATAAGTACCCATTGGGGAACCTTTATTTTTTTTTTCCCTACTTCTGGTTGCTGTCATTTGCTTAATTGTTAGCCGATTCCGTCCATGTCATCTAGGAAGGGAGAATGTAAGTGCATATGTCAAATCTTGTGCAAAGACGGCCACGACCTCTGCCTCTTTTGCTTAGGGCCTTCCCACGACTACAAATCCTGCTCTATTTTCCAGTAGTTTGTTCCGAAGACCTTACGTACCCATCTAGCTGCCCTTAATCTTTTTATTGAGAATTAACATCTTAAAAGAGTAGCCATGGGTACGGAAGTGACACACGGATGTGTCAGCCAAACCGCCTAAGAAAAAGGCCAAAGTTTCCAAGGCCTGCGAAAGAGCCTGCGCCTCCATATTCAGATATCCCACCAGCCACCGATCTAGGGGCTGAGGTACAGCCGATGGCTTTGGCAACTACAGCGGGTTCCATTTCAGATATCGCTCTAGTTTCTCTGCCCAGCACATCCATGAAGGTTATACCAAAGTCAGTTTCCAATGTCGGGGGGGGGGGGGAGGGTTTCACCCAGACACTCTTTGCCAGCTTCCATTTCTGAGGAGACTTCCTCAATTCCTACTATTTCCTTGGACCCTAGGCCTGTGCCTCCTCAGATCGGACCAAGGATGCCTTCACTCAAAAAGAAGCAAAAAAACTAAACACTTGTTTGCTTCCTCAGAGGGTATCCCTGATTGGCAAGCATTTTTCTAATCCCTTTTCCAGGCCTTCATGGCCGTTAGGCCTGCTACTTCACAAGCCCCATCTGCTCTGCCAGCCCTGAGTTCCAGGCCTGCATCCTTAGGCCCTTTGCCTCAAACTCCAGAAGAGGAATCTTCTGAGTCCCTTTCTTATACTTCTCAACTAGCCTCCCCCTTAGGATACTGCTCACCAGAAGAGGACTCCCTAGAAGGTGATTCCCCACCAGAAGACATTATATCTGGGGAAACAATTACCAAAATAAGGGAGAATTTCAAGTGGGATCCACCCAAATGACAGAGGTTCAAAAAAGATATTATGAGCTTCTCTAGATGGAATCCCCGTCTCCCTCAGCCATCCCTCCAGTCATCCCTGCATACTTGGATGCCTTTGCCTAGGATCCTCCAAAGATCCCGATTCTCAGTCGCCTCCACCAAAGAGACCAGATAGGTTCTATAAAGTACCAGACAGCTGTAAATTTTCAAATTAAGCTCCCCCCCGGCAGACCCTGCTGTAATTGCTTTCATACCAGATAAACAATCCAGACAGATTCCCTCTTTTTCTTTGCTTCCATCAAATCAAGACAGCAAAATGATTTACAGGTTAGGAAAGAAAATTTACACATCAACCCTGGCCTTCAGAGCCATAAACTACCAAACTTGTATGGTGAAATATGCCCTGGTTCTTATTTCCCAGGCCTTAGACCAACTTAATGCCGTTCCTGATTCCCCAAACAAAGCACAGCTTGCCTCTACCCTTTCTTGAGCTGCACAGGTCTCGAGACATTCCATAAAATGCAGCTATGATACTGCAGAAATATCATCTAGATCAGTTGCTTCTGATTTTGTTCTTCTTCAGAGGTACTCCTGGCTTAGGTTATAACCTCTGCCTGATGATTTTAAGAGTAAAATCATAGATACTCCACTTGATAATAGTTTTCTGTTTATTAAACAGTCAGAAAGAGTTTTTTTTTAAGACCCTGCAAGAGAAAAGCAAAGAGTTGCAGGACCTCAGGCATCTCTTGCCAAAGTTTCATCGAAACTACCCTGTCAAACCTAACCTCATATTTCAAGGGCCTACTCCTAGTCAGCAGCATTTCAGCTACGGAATTTCTACGCCTCTTGGGCTTCGTGGCAGCCACACTTCCATTGCTGCCCTTAGCCAAGCTACACATGAGAAAGTTTCAATGATACCTGAAGAATGTTTGGTCCCAATACTCCCATCCATTAGAATTTCAAATTCCCTTCCTCCCATGTCTCAAGAAAGAGATTTGTTGAGGATCCAGCAAGTTCACCTGAACCCAGGATTGCCTCTACAACCTCTCCCTGCACATCAACAGATGTACACAGATGCATCAGACCTGGGGTGGGGAGTAACTGTGAATGGTCTGAAGGTTCAGGGACAATGGGACTATCATCAAAGGAAAAAACAAATAAACATCAGGGAAATGACTGCCCTTATCCTAGCCCTAAAGGCATTCCTTCCCTTCATTCACCCAGGACCTCTAAAAACTTTCACAGACAACACCAAATGTGGTACATCGGCAAACAAGGGGGAACAAAATCCTACCTACTTTGCAGGCTGGCTATCCAAGCTTGGGAAATGGCTACTCTCTCCAAGGTAATGCTGCAGGCAGTTTACATTCCATCACAAAACAATGTTCAGGCAGATGCTCTCAGCAGGTCAATATCTCTGAACCATGAATGGATGGTGCACAGGGATGTGTTTCTAGATGTAGTCCACCAGTGGGGTGTACCTCAAATAGACCTGTTTGCCTCCCCTCAGAAAAAGCAACTGCAGCTTTTCTGCACAAGGACTCCCTGTCCTCAGGCATGGAGGGTGGATGCATTCTCGATTTCCTGGAAGGGGATGTTTCTTTATGCATCCCCCCCTTCCCTCTCATACAGAAAATTCTGCTGAAGATTCAGCAGGACAATCCTAAAATCTTGCTGGTGACTCCCTTTGGCCAAGGCAGCATTGGTTCCCCCTTTTTTTTTCACTAGCCAAGGGCAATCACAACTTACCTCACAAGGTGGACCTCATCGCACAACAGAAGTGATGTCTTATCCACCCACACATACAAATCCTCAGACTGACCCTGTGGGTGATAACTTCTCGTCCCTTTTAGACATGTTTACTCCGAGGATATGCTTTCTGTCCTGCGGGAGGCCAGGAAGCCCACTACCAGGAGATCCTACCTCTCTAAATGGAAAAGGTTCTCCAACTGGTGTCTCCACAAACAACTAGATCCTTTTCAGGCAGATTTACCTCTAGTTTTGTCTTACTTGTGTGAACTTCTGAAGAAAGAACTTTCATATTCCTCAGTGAAAGTCCATTTATCAGCTATCTCTGCATGCCTACCTCTCAACCCCCCCTTGCTATCCAGATTAAAGGTAAAGCTTTTTCTTAAGGGTGTGATCCATAACAGGCCAACAAGAAAAGCTATTCCCACTCCTTGGGACCTGAATTACATTCTAGAAAAACTCACCACTGCACCTTTTGAGCCACCAGGGTCAGCCTCCCTAAAGATGTGCACTTGGAAAACAGTGCTTCCTAGTAGCCGTGACTTCGGCTAGAGGGTTTCAGAATTACAGGCACTCATGGCTATCCCACCTTACCTGATATTTCATAAGGATAGGATCTCTCTTCGCACAAACCCATCCTTCATGCCTAAAGTGGTCAGTGAACTTTCGCTTAACCAATCCATTCACTTGCCCACCTTTTTTCCTTCTCCACAGAATGACCGTGAGAGAGTGCTCCATTCAATTTGATGTTCACAGGCAACTTGGATAAGACTAAGAATATAAGAAAGTCTAACCAGTTGTTTGTTTCCTTTCACCCCGGAGCTCTGGGGAAAGCTGTCTCCAAACAAACCATTTCTTCTTGGATTTCCAAAACTATTACCTTTTGCTACTCTTTCCATGGCAAACACCTTACCTGTGCTGTGAGGGCCCACTCTACCAAGGCTGTGGCCTTCTCAGCGGCTTTTTACAAAGGTTTAGATACTGCCACTATCCTAGAGGCAGCCCCTTGGTCTTCAGTCCACACTTTCACTAAACATTACAAGCTAGACTGTATCTCCAAGGCTAGGGCTGGCTTTGCAAAAGCCATCCTGCGTGGTTTCTTAGAAGGTTCTTCTTCTGCCGCCACCACCCATAACACAGGCTGAGCTTCGGTACTCACCCTCATGTTTAGAATACTGTAATATGAGAATAGAAGGACATAGAATAGTTGTGTAAAATCTTACCATAACCGTAGATGTCCTTCTCTTCCATGTTGCAGTATTCCAATCCCTCCCTCCCTCCTACCCCCCACTAAGACATCTACCTCCTCTTCTCCTTTATATCCAGTTAACTAACTCTCTCTGGATGACATCCTGATCAGCCTCCCTTAGACTACTGTCTGACTGGGGCATTCAGTTCTGAGGTCAGTGCGTGTGGACTTCACATTTATGGCCCACGGTTTATGGTATTTACGTGTGACATGCCATGCACCGTACAGCAGCCAGCCTAAGCTTTTGTATATGGGCTAGATGTTCAGGTCGCCTCAGGCGGTGGATCCCTCATGTTTAGAATACTGCAACATGGAAGAGAATAGCATCTATGGTTGTGGTAAGATTTTACACAACTATTCTTTCTTGCTCCGACACACTCCAATTCTCAGCAATATTGTTGTCAAACACCAGTGTTCCACTTCTGCTAAATCCCTCTGCCATAGCAGTACAATTCATTTAAATATAAGCATAGACCAGGTACTTGTAATTATGCTCAAAACACAACATACTGTCTGAAATGGTTTTACAACACTGCGAACATTCCAGAAACTTCAGATACTTTGAATAGCTTTAGTTAATGCGAATAATTAGTACATTGCAAAGAAATTTGGTCATTTTAGCTTTTTCATACATTTTAAGCACTTTGGAAATTATTTTGAACATTTTTGTAATTATTCCATATACTTCTATCATAATGTCGCTATTTCTGACATTTTGTTTATCTCTGTAATTATTTTGAATACTTTGACACTTATTTGGTGACTGAAAAATCATTTAAACAAATTTAATTACCTCTGAATAACCACTGACCTGTTTGCATGTTCACTTCTGTATATTTCGCCACTTCTAACTTCGTGCCTCATAGTTTGTAATCTGCTTTCTTCGGATCCCATTCTGACACTGACACCATGTCGCTTGTCTCGTGTGTTCAAAAGCGACTATAAAGCGTTGTAATGGGTTCAAGATATTTATTATACATAAACGCATCTGGAACTGGAAGGGTCTATATTAGATCACAGAGTGCTTAAAAAAGCGAACGGTGATTAATCGTCCCTATGTAAGCGAAAGCTTACAATTTTGAACTGTCAGAGCAGCGATTTTTTTCCTAGGGGAAAAAAAATCACTGTTCTAACAACCAGAAACAAAAAAAATACTTTAAACATTACATTAAGTGGGGGGCTTCGCCCCCCACACTCCCCTACTTAAATATACCAACTCCGAGACTGCACTCCAGTGCCCAAAACGGCAAAGTAATGAAGCAGCCAAGCTAATTCTTTCCCTGGGAAAGAATTTGCTTAGAAACCGCTTTGATATTTTGCCATTTCAGGCTTTTGAGTTCGACCAAGACGCATTTGAAAGAGTGCGTCTTCGGTCTTCTAATACGGAACCAACTGGAACATGCACTTAAGCTAAATGTCTCGCTTATTACTTCAAACACACTCGCATGTGCATCTCCATTCGTGCCTGTATTCACTCTGACTGTACAAAATGCAACTGATCTTGCATGTGCTCAGTAACTTACATGCACATGCTATCTATCGCCAGTGGTTGACTAGGTACAGTATACTCAATGATCTACAGTAGGTACGTGGAGGCTAGTGTTCTTTTAGTGTTTAGGTCCATAACATTTTTGTGCCTGTATAGCGTTCTTAATTTTTGATGTGTGTTCTTTTGATGGTATTATGGATATGTAGGTCAAAGATTAGTTTATTATCTGTTCTTACCCCTAATAATTGGCATGAGGAACAAGTTCTATATCTATGTTTTTAAGAGAATTTATTTTAAAGTCGGTGGAATGTGATTTGGATGTGAAGAGAAGTAGTTTGACTTTGTTAGGGTTTAGTAGGAGTTGTGCATTATTGAGCCAGGTTTCAATGGATGAGAAGACTGTTTGGGTTATTTGTTTTAGGTGTGTTGTATTCTTTTGAGACGATATGATAGTTGAATCATCTGTGTATTGGATTATGGTGCTTTGACAGGAGGCAGTATGGAGGTTATTTATGAAGATGTTAAAAAAAAAGGGACCCATGGGTAGAGCCCTGAGTGACTCCTGTTTTGTTGGTAGTTATTCTGAAAGAGAGCCTTGCCATTTTACACGTTGTTGTCTTTGAGATAGGTAGCTTGAGAACCATTGTAGAGAGGTGTGTGTAAGCCCTAGATTAGATTGTTCAAGCAAACGTTTGAGCTGTGGCACAGTATCGAATGCTTTGATTAAGGAATATTACTGATGTTAGCTGGCCTAAGTCTCTAGCTGTGTTTATTATGTATCTGTAAAGGATATTAGGGCAGTTGTACTGTGCTGGTCTAAAACCATGTTGAGTGGATGTGAGTAGTCTGCTATGAATGAGGTAGTCAAGGAGTTGCCTATGTACACATTTTTCTAAAATTTTGGAAAGAGGAGACAGGATTGAGATGGGACGATAGTTGGACAGTTCGTTTGATTTGCCTCCTTTATGTGGTGGGGGGTGGTGATTGATTTTTTCCATACTGTTGGGACATAAGATTCTAAGATGGGTCTGTTTTTGAGAATACTAACAGGGTAGGCTATAGCATCAGCTGCAAGTTTTAAATATTCAAATGGGAAGTTGTCAGCAGAAAGAGATCTGGGTTTTATTTTTTGTAATAAGCAACATATGTAGTTTGGGGATACTAGTTGCAAAATATGGGATGTTGGTTTTGGAGGCAGAGTTGGTGTAATTTGGGAAGAGGGGTGTAGTGAAAGTGGATTGTTTGCAATTGGTATTGTGGAGCGGTGGTATCATGTTGGGATTATGTGTGGAATTTGCAGTCTGGGGGTTGTTGGAGTTATTAACTAAGTTTTATATTTTGTATAAAGCATATTTGCTATTTGTGGTGGGCTTTTATCTGCAACTGGAGCTTGATTTTATTTTGTACATGGAGTAAGCAATGTTGAAATTGCAGACCAGAACTTTTTAGAATAATTTTTGTGGTTGGATAATTGTCGAGTAAAATAATGTTTCTTGTCTGCAGTTATTGGATCATAGGAAGTTACTAGGCTAATGGCCCTAGGGCCCTTACAAGCCTAGCCAAGTTCTACCCTTATTTCCACGATGAGCACCTAATGCCCATGTCCAAGAGGGACACAGGTGGTACCCCCGGGGTGAAGTTATGGTTACCCATCCAGTCGTCTCGAATGCGTTTGAAGAGAGCCAATGATGTGCTCTGTTTGACATGGAATGGGAGTCTATTCTAAAGGTGTAGTAACCTCTGGGAGACAAATCTGCCCCTCCAGCAAGTTAATCTCTGTAGAGCAAGTAACCATGTACCATTTGACTTGCGGGTATGCAGCATTTCCAATAAAGCAGGGTCAGAGATTGCCTTATATGCAAGGCAGAGACCACCTCTGAGTAGTCTGTATGAAACAGAATAAAGTGACAATGATTTCAGATAATCAACATAGGACAGATGCTGAAGACTTTGAATTTTCATTGTGAGGAACTTTTGTTTTTCCTCCAATTGCTGCAGATGCTTGGAAAGGTACATAGCAAAAAGGGCATTGTACTCGGTTATTGGTCTAATGAGGGAAGAGTGCACGGAGGTTGTAACTTTTTTTCTGGAGGCAATGCCCTTATGCGATGAGATGAGCAGTAGAGAATGCCCTACTTACCACTGTGGAGACATGGCGATCAAAAGTAAGATTGCTGTCAACCTGTGTTTGTCCAGGTCAGTCACCACTGAGTGCATACTTAGGGTGCTGCTATTGATGTGGTAGTTAGCAGGAACATCATTCTTACCGAAAGGGATGATGATACATTTTTTTGTATTAAGTTTATGGCCATGACTTTGGCACCAATCATTTGTTTGTGTAAGAGCCTGTTGTAGGATGTTGACATCATTTTGGAGATTCTATGACTGCTCCTAGTTTGCAGTCATCACTAAACTTTGTCAGTCACAGACACCACTGGTTACAGGTCTGCTGTTGGAGGTGGATTCCCCCATTTTGACTATATATGTTCTGTCACTGAGCCAGTTAGCAACCCATCTAATGATGTAAGGGCTGATATCTACCTGGGTGAGTTTGTCAGTGATGCCTGAGTGGGGGATCGTGTCAAAACCCCTGGATAAATCTAGGTAGGCTGTATGCACAGATTTCCCCTCGTCTAGGGCCTTGGTGACTGTCTCGAAGAATTCCACCAGGTTTAAGTTTCTTTGCTTAGTTATGTAGTTGAATATAGTCTTGTATAGATAGATCATTTCTGTTTGAGATTCTTTCCAGGCTTTGTCCCTTTTTTGTAGAAATTGTTTTGTGTTCTTTGTTAGCCAGGGTGCATGGTGGGCTTTGGTTCACTTTGTGCCAAGTGGGGCTAGACTGTTAAGGGTATCAAAGAATAATTTGTTGACGTTGTTATCATCTAGTGGTAGTGTCTTTATTGTCATCCAGTTTAAGAATTAGAGTATATTGACAAAGAGAGTTTGACTGAAGCTTGATAGGTTGTGGGAAGTTTTGTAGTGATGTGTTTTAGGTTGATGGGTAATAGTCCTGTAAGTGTATGCAGGTAAGTAATCACTTAATGTGTCTGGAAGAGTACCAGAGTTAAAGTAATTATTAGCATCAGTGACTAAGTTCCAATCTAAAATGGAATTTTGGTTACTACTTTTATGAATTCTAGTAGGGGTTGTGATAAGTTGTGTGAAGCCTGATTAAGACTATTATGGAGAAAGTTAGAGATTAGGTTCTTCTAATTTATATCTACATCACCCATAATGATAGTTTAATTGCATATATTTTGAGACATGCAGGTCAGAATATTTTCTAATGTAGATGAGTTTTGACCAGGGGTAATGTATAGGGCTGTGATAAGAGTTGTTTATTTTTATTTAGTTTTTGGAAGGCAATGAGGATTTCAGCATTATTGAATTTTGGGATGGGCTTACTGTATGGTATAATAGTATATGAGGATGGGTAAATGAGAGTTACACCTCTTGCTTTTGTTCTCTTGGACCTTATGCTATAGCCAGGTAGAAGTAGTTCTGTATCTTGAATATTTGGCTTTAACCATATTGCAGTACTGGCAAGTAGGTTGGGGTTGTATTGCGCTAGCCAAGTATGGAGGTCTGTTATTTTATTACACATACTACATATGTTTAGAGTAGCTAAAATAGTGATTTGGGAGTGGGTTTGCTGCTATTGTGTGTGGTGGAGAGGGGTCCTGGGTTTGGGTGAATGTCCCCACATTGGGATAGGCATAGAAGTTTGGGGGTAGTAGTGGATTGTAATTGTAGCTAATACTTTTGCTTTAATTTTTATTGGAATGTTCCATTTACTGTTGCTGACATAGTGCAGAATGTTGTACTTTGTAAAGTGGAGGATATTTGGGTTCAGTAGGCTGGGTGATATATCAGAGTAGCTGTTAGTATGTTTCACAAAGCTAGTATTGCATGTTATGGCACTTTTGGTGGTTATGATGATTTGTTTGTTTAGTGAGGTGCTTTGCATTAGAGTAAAAAGAATTACTTGAAGGCATAGTATGCTGATAGTGTATGAATAGCGGTTTGTCATTTTAATTGAGAGGTTTGTGGAGGGTAAGAGAGAAAGGAAGAAATGATAGGCTTGTAGAGAGAGAGAGAGAGAGATTGTGCTGGGTGGGAATGGTAGTTGATATTTAGCATCTGTATAATTGAGTTTTGGGTGGGGTATGTCATAGGCTTATAGGTTCATAGGTAGGTTTTAGGCTATAAGCCCAAGGGCCTACGTAAGCCTAGCCAACAAGGTTCCCTGGCTTACGCCACCCAAGAAAGTTATTTTCCTGTGCCACTGTCGAGCAGAGACACAGAAGTGATCCCCGGGGTGTATTTCCTATTTCCCATCCACTCATCAAGATTTTTCTTGAAGAGTGCTAATGAAGAACTTTGTCAGTAATGTACTTCTGATTGTGATTGGGTTGTGAGGTGGAGAGGGTGAAGTTACTGTTAGTATAAATGTATTCATATAGGGAGTGTGTGGGAATGGGGGTGGGGTAGGGGAGCGGAGTGAGCCCGAGCAGGCTGGACCCAGGTTACTGCTGCTGCAGATAAAACAATCAGTAAGCACTTTCTTTGCAACTTTAGTCTTTACACCAAATCAGTGCACTAGAAGAGAAATGGACATGGGGGGATCACCAAACTTAGGTTCATAGGTTGGTACTAAGCTATCGGCCCTAGGGCCTATGCAAGCCTAGCCATAACATTTCCCCAGCTATTTTTCCCAGGAATTTGACTTCACTGGTCCCCTGTCTAGCAGGGCGACTGACGTGATCCCTGGGGTGAATTTCCTATCTCCCATCCTGTTATCAAGGTTCCTTTTGAAGAGGGCCAAAGAGGCCCTCTGCTTGACATGTATGGGCAGTCTATTCCAGAGAATGGGGAGTTTCTGGGACAGGAATCTATCCCTCTAGCATGTTTTGTTCATTGTGATGACCAGGTTTAGATCTCTGGAGCGCGTGGCTCTGAGGGATTGGGATTTATTTAAGTGTGGCATGTCCAACAGCTCTGGGTTTGACCATGGCCTTGTATGTTAAGGAGAGTTCGCCTCTGAGTAAACAATATGCGAATGAGTATAGTCGGAGTTTTTTTTAGACGGTCAGCATAGGGCATCTGCTTTAGGCTTGTGATTCTTTTAGTGAGGTATTTCTGCAGCCTTTCCAGTTGTTGCAGATGACTTGAGAGGTACATACCAAACGGGGTGTTGTACTCTATCATGGGTCTAATGAGGGCTGAATACAGTGGGACAATAACCTCCTTTTTCCTGCACGAAAAGTCCTTAGTAATGAAATGTGCCACATAGGATTTCTTGACTGTTGTGGCAATGTGGTTATCGAAGGTGAGACCACTGTCCACCTGTGTCCCTAGGTCCCTTATCACACTTTCAGTGTTTAGTGTACTTCCACTTATGTGGTAATTCATGGGTACATGGTTTTTCCCAAAGGGGATAACTGTGCAATGAGTTGTTAAATCTCGCCGTTTATTCTCACTGATGGGTTCGGAGCCGATCCACGGCTCCGACACATCCAATAGCAAAGCTCCAGATTTGCCAGTAGCTCAAGACCAAGCCCCTTATCCCACAATGCACTGCTGGAATTACCTCAGATCTAGTTTGCCGCGGCAAGAGAGATCTCAGTGATCCAGCTAGCTCAGACCATTTGTGAGAAAAAAAACAGCAAGTTTTGATAAAAAAAAAAAAAGAAACTTTCTTTTTGTCTTGGATATTTACATATAGATAGTGGTTTGTTAGTGTTAAAAATTGTAATAATAGAATCTGTAGTTTCAGATAGTTAGTGCCCTGTTGGCTTAGTTGTTTTGTGTGGGCCTTTTAGCCCTATTTAGAGTTATTAATCTCCTTTTTCTAATAGTCAGGGTTTTTCTCTGTGGGCCTCTCTAGCCCTGTATTTGTAAAATATAGTTAATTGTTATAGATAGTGCCCGGGTTGGGCTTAGTTGCTTTGTGGGTCTTTACAAGGAAAGTAAGGACTTTACTGTATTACTGTTTCAGTATACTGGTTTGTTTTACCTTTACTATGTCGGATGACAAGGAAAAGTCCCATCCTAAATCGGGATTTAAGAAATGCCCAGATTGTGGGCAGAAAATGTCCGTCACTGACTGACACATTCAATGTGTCTACTGTCTGGGGGCTAAACACCTCCAAGACACTTGCAGCATTTGCCATTCTTTTTCTTCGAGTCCTCTTGGAGAGGAGGAGGAAGCTAATAGACAGGGGATTACTGCAGCATTCCTTTTCTGAGGTGTTGGGTAGCCATGAAGGTACTAGCACGTCCTCCAAATCCTCAAAATGTTCAGACCCCAAAGTGGTAAAAAGGCAAAAACTTCAGAGGGAGGGTCATCGGTTCCACAGACCTAGGAACCGAGTGTACCTTTGATTCGGAGCCAGCTCTCAGTATTGGAGCCGGTCTCTGAGGTTCCCTCTTCTCCTCTGCTCCAGTCAGCACCTTCGGTGCATTCATCTAAGTCCTCAGTCAGCCTTTCAGATTTGGACATGGATCAGCTAGTGCAGAAGCTTTTACAGGCACCAGGACTTGCTAAATTGTTGTCTGCCCCGACCAGCTCGTCGGTGCCAAAGACCATGGAACCGGATTGGTCTACTCCTCCTCTGAGCCGAACTGGACTCTTGGAGCCGAAGGAAACTGAACCAATGATTGTCGAACCCTTGGAGCCGATACCCGCACCGGTGTTATCGATTCCATCTACTCGGATGTCCTCGGTGCCGACCGAGGACTCTAGGAGCCGCCGCTCTCTCATCGGGTCTGGGGAGGATAGTCAGACCAATTTGTCGGTGCCGACTCTTCCTCTCGGGGCTTCGGCTCAGATGAGCTCGGCTCCTACCTTGGGTTTGGAGCCCATGGTTTTGGTGCGGGAGGATCAGATGGTACTTTCGGGTCTGTCTACTCCTCTTCGGAGCCATGGTGCCTTCGATGCTATGAGGAGAGTCCTGTCTCCAAAGACAATGCCAGCATCGGTTCGGCCTTCCCTCTCCCCTCAAGCTCCTGTGTCTGCTTCTTCGTCTACCGGTCCCCCTAAGCGTAGAGACCCTGAGACTCAAGTACCCCCACAGGGCATCCCCTGCTCTTCTGAGACCTCCCCAGATCCCCCCACTGTGGAGGTGCCCAGGAAGAGACTGTGCAAGAGGAGGCACTTAGACTCCCCACAGGAGTCTTTGACATCTGACACGGACTTGGATGAATCAGAAGGGTCCCCTCGGTCCCCCTTTGAGGATATCTCCTTTGCAGAGATACTAGAGATCCTTAGTCAGAGGTGCGATTGGCAGTCCAAGACCCCTACTGAGGACGAGTCTCAGCTCTTGAAGGCTTTTGGGTCTCAACCTTCCACTTCTTGGGTGTCTCCGCCTTATGACTCATGGAACTGATCTCTCGTAAGGTGTGGGAGTCACCAGAGGCCATGGAACCTGTTCCTCACAAGCCAAATAAATTCATGTCTGCCCCAGTGGACAAGCCATGTTTGACAAAGGGAGTGCTTGTTGATGCCATGGTGGTAGCTGCAGCCACCAAAAAGGAAGTGTCTGAGACATCCGCATCTATCCATCCTCCTAACAGAGATTCTAGGGTCATGGATAAATATGGGAAATGCATGTTTAGTTCAGCGACTTTTTCTCTGCGATCACTGAACTACTTAACTATTTTACGAGACTACAAAGAGATCTCATGAAAGAGCTAGGAGATACTCTCCAGGGTACGGTAGCTGCAGCGGTTGCCGACAAAGTCAACGCCCAGCTCGCTACCCTAAACTTAGTGGTAAACTCGTCCATGTGTCTCATATCCTATGCAGCTGATGGTTCGAGTAGAGCCGCCAGTTTGGGCATTGCTCTTCGAAGACCAGCCTGGATGCATCTCTGTTCCTTTGCGGAATCCTTTAAGTCTTCCTTTATCAACACCCCATTCGATAGCTCATCACTGTTTGGGCCTAAAGTAAAGGAAACCTTAATCAGGTGTGAGCAGGAAGGCAAGACCTTATCTGCCGGAGTCCATTTTTCTACCCCTACTCGACCCTACCCCAAGGGCCCTAGGGGAGGGAAAATGTGGTTCCGAAAAGCGCAGGGAGCCTTTCAGGACACACGTGGAGAAAACCCCCTCTAGAGGCAGAGGAGGGGGTTATAACGGAAGACGCCACCCCCGTGGCAGAGGGGTCCGCAGCAGCCAGGTGGCCAGGGGTCAGTTCTCCAGTCAACCCTACCAGCGCCCCTGAAAGGGGGCCCGGCTGTTCGGCTCTGGAGGCTGTCGGGGGTCGCTTGTCTTTGTACCCAGAAGCCTGGCTAAACATAACATCAGATACATGGGTACAAAACATAATTTCCAGAGGATATTTCATACCGTTCTCTACCCCTCCCATTCCTGTAAACAGAATCCCAGATGTTCCACCCAGTCTCAGGGAAGAAGCAATCGTAGAGGTCCACAGATTGCTAGAAAAAAAGAGTCATCCAACCTGTCCCAGCAGACCAAGTTGGATTCGGAACTTACTCAAGATTCTTTTTGGTACCAAAGAAAACAGGGGACTGGAGACCTATCTTGGACCTCAGCAGACTCAACCAGTTCATAAAGAAAGAGAAGTTCTGAATGGTCACGCTTCAGTCCATTCTTCCCTTCCCTTCCTAGGGAAAGGCGATTGGATGTGCTCCATAGATCTCAAGGATGCGTACTGTCACATAAACATGAACAGACGCTCCAGAGATCACCTGCGTTTCCGGCTGGGAGCCAGTCATTACCAGTTTCGAGCCCTGCCCTTTGGTCTCACTACAGCCCCCCGAGTGTTCACCAAATGCATGGCAGTGGTCACGGCTCACCTGAGACATCTAGGATTCCAGGTGGTTCCATACCTAGACGATTGGCTCCTCACTGCTACCACCAGGCATCAATTGACTCAGGCAACACCAATACACTCTGCCATCAATTAGGCATTACAGTCAACTTCGAAAAGTCTGCCTTATCGCCATCGCAGCATACCGTTTTTATAGGAGCAGAGTTAAATACCTCAGCCACCACTCTGCATCTTCCAATCGAAAGAGTCTCACTTCTCCACCAACACGTCAGCTCTCTGGTGTCAAAGAACAAAGCTACAGCAGCAGATGTCTTGAAGGTGCTAGGTTTGATGGCGGCAGCAATCCTGGCTGTACCACTCGCAAGGATGCATATGCGAATTCTTCAATGGCTCCTCTTTGCTCAGTGGTCTTACCAGAAACTACTGATGGCACCACATGATTCTCATCATGGATTCTTGCAAGAGAGACTTTTGGTGGTGGTTGACGTCTCTTCATGTCACAATCAGAAGACCCTTTGCCCCCCCCCCAGTAGCCACTGTGACCATGGACGCTTCCCTGATAGGGTGGGGAGGGGGCATTTTCAGGGAAAGACTGCCCAAGGCACATGGACAGATCAAAAATCACATCTGCACATCATGTTCTAGACTTGAGAGCGGTACTTCTGGAGTTGCAGTACTTTCAGGACTCTCTCCCTCTAGGAACTATTGCAATTCAGACGGACAACATGTTAGTAGTCTGGTACTTGACAAGCAAGGCGGAACCAAGTCTTACCCCCTTTGTCGAGAAGCCCTCAGGGTCTGGCAATGGGCTGTGTCATCCCAGCATTTCCTGTTAGCAACGCACATCTCGGGGAAATCCAACGTGATAGCGGACAAGCTAAGCAGGGCGATATTGCTCCCTCATGAGTGGTCTCTCAAACAACAGGTTGCGGAGGTGATTTTCCGCAAATGGGGCCAGCCTTGCTGCGACCTCTTTGCCAGCCACATCAATTCAAAATGCAGAAGCTACTTTGCCCTAATACCACCTCCCGGTCATCCCCCGAGAGATGCACTTTTACACGATTGGCCCCCGGGTTTCCTTTATGCATTCCCACCCTTCCCATTGATACCCAGATTTTTACAAAAAGCAAAATCGCTGGGAAGGACTGTTATCCTCATAGCCCCCTACTGGCCTCCACAGATTTGGTTCCCGTTTCTCCACCATCATCTGTTGGATGATCCATGGATCCTGGACCCAGTTCCGGACCTTTTGACGCACCCGTCAGGGGACCTCAATCCTTCACTGCAGTCCCTGAAACTGACTGCTTGGCTAATCCACTTCCCCTAATTGCCAGGCTTCATTCAATTTCAGAAGATACAAGACAAATTATCTTGCCTTCTCACAAGCCATCTACCAGGAAATTATACGGCAGTAAATGGAAAAGGTTCTCAATTTGGGCCAACACGCAGAAAATTGACCCTTTCCGAGCTCCGCTATTGTCCATTTTAGAATTCCTGACAAAGATATTTAAGGAAGGGGCAGCAGCTGCTACAGTTAGAGTCCAGTTAGCTGCCATCTCAAATTTTCACCTTGGGTTTGGTGGCTCAAATGTTATGGGCCATAAATTATCTAAGACTTTTCTTAAAGGTGTTCTTCACATGAGACCTCCTATCAAAATTCCCTATTCTCCCTGGAATTTAAACTTTATGCTGTCTCAAATTATTCTTCCCCCTTTTGAACCAGCATCTTTTTGTGATCTCAGATATTTATCCTGGAAAATTATTTTTCTAGTGGCCATTACTTCTGCCCGCAGAGTGTCAGAACTTCAAGCATTATCTGTCAGACCACCTTACATGATTTTCCATGCTGATAGAGTATCTCTCAGAACACACCCCTCATTTTTACCTAAAGTCTGTTCTGAATCAAATATCAATCAGGTCATTTTGCTGCCAGTTTTTTTTCCCAACCACTCTAACAAATTGGAATACATGCTGCACAAACTTGATGTACACAGACAGCTCAGATTTTATCTTGACAGAACTAAGGATATTAGAAAATCAGATCAACTTTATGTATCCTTCTCAGAAGCCAGAAAAGGTAATCCTGTGACTAAAACAAACTTATCTAAATGGTTATCAGATTGTATATCCTTTGCTTATGAGAATGCGAGCATGCCATTGACACACAAACCTAAGGCTCATTCTACCAGAGCCGTTTCTACATCTTCTGCTTTTCAAGCTAAATTGCCCCTTGACAATATTTGCACTGCAGCCACTTGGTCTAAGCCTCATACTTTTATCACACATTACAAAGTAGATAAGGCTTCCAGAGACAGGTCTTCCTTTGGTTCCACGGTACTGAAGAACATACTTCCATGAGCCACCCAAGATTGAGGGTGCTAGGGACGCTACCCATCAGTGAGAATAAACGGCGAGATTTAACAACTTCACATAAAGAAGTTATGTACTTACCATAACGTTCCATGTGAGTTGGTTATCTCGCCTTTATTCTCATGTCCCTCCCTCCTTCCCCCTCCTGGCTGACTGTTGACTTAGAGGCTAGTACCATCCTGGTTATTCAATATTTCTTCTTCCCCTTCGGGAAGTGTTTCTTTGTAGAAATAAATAGAAGGATATATATATATATATATATATATATATATATATATGTGTATATGTTGTTACTCGCAGCAAACAAGATCTGAGGTAATTCCAGCAGTGCATTGTGGGATAAGGGGCTTGACCTTGAGCTTTGCTATTAGCCGTGTCGGAGCCAAGGATCGGCTCCGAACCCATCAGTGAGAATAAAGGCGAGATAACTCACATGGAACGTTATGGTAAGTACATAACTTCTTTTTTCTTGGCATTGAGCTTGAGCCCAAGGCTGTGGCACCAAGCATCTGTCTCTGTAAGGCCTTTTTGTAGGATATCCACAGCCTTTGGGGGTTCGATAATGGCTCACAGTTTACAGTCTGCGAACTTTGTTAGTCAGAGTCCCTTGGTGTTGGCCTGTACTTTGGAGAAGTAGATGCCAAATAGGAGCGGTCCCAGGACTGAAACCTGAGGTACTCCACTTGTCTGGAGCTGGATTTGGAGTCGACTACTTTTACAGTGTGGGTTCTGACAGTAAGTAAGCCAGTTTGCGACCCATCGAGTGATGTGGGAATTAATGCCCAGCTTAGTAAGTTTATCTGTAATTCCAGAGTGGAGGATGGTCTTGAAGGCCTTGGCGAGGTCCAGATAGGCTGTGTGGTCCGTCTAACCCTCGTCCACTGCTCTGGAGACTGATTCGAAGAAGTCAGTCAGGTTGAGGAGACAAGATCAGCCCTTCACAAAACCAAACTGGTTGGGGGTCAAGTGTCTGAAGGTTGCTGATGTCTTTGTTTAGAAGTTCCATGATAATGCGTTCCATGGCTTTGCAGATTAGTCTCAATAGGCTGATAGGACGATAGTTCCCGGGGTCCAAGGTGGACCCCCTTTGTGGAGTGGGATAACTATAGCTGTGCACCACTCATTGGGCACGAAGCGTGAGGTGAGGCTATGATTAGTTCATGTAGTACACATCCCGGGATGTGGTCTGGTCCCATGGATGCTGTATTCTTACCTTTGGAGAGTGTGTTTTTTTACCTGTGTGGCCGTGATTACCGGCATTTGGCAATCTTTTGGTATTGTGATGGGCCCTTTAGGGGGTGAGAGGGGGGTGAAATTGGTACTGAATCGATCTGCTAGGATATTGGCAATATCCTTGGGATCAGTATATTTAGTGCCATTCTGTTGTAGCTCAGAGCATATCCAAGTATTGCTATTTAGATTCTTGACATAACTGTAGAATGCCTTGTGGTTGTCCTTAGACTCTTTGGCAATTTTATTTTCCTAACTAGATTTGGAGGGTTTTATGAGGGACCTCAGCTTCTTACTGAGGCTGGTAAGGGAGTTTTTTTGTATCCTGGGATTTTCCTTTTTTCTAGGGCTGATTGTTGAGTAGAACAGGCACTACAACTGTTAAGATATTTCGCAGAACAACTGTGAGTAAAAGAGAAGAGCAGGAGAGTCTGTAGAATGGGACCCAGTGATGTGCTGTAAGCAATTACAAGGAGCAGATAGATTAAAGGTTATACAGTGTTGTATTTGGAAATAAATAAAAGTAGGGCATTCATAAACACTGTTAAAGGAGCTTATGCAGGTTTCTTCAGTAGCAGAGCTGCAAGTAGTATGTGTAGAGTTAGCCAGGAGAGTAGTTTGTAAATTTAGTGTACATGAGGTGAACACAAGCTGTGATACCTAAAAAAGAGAGAGCGGGGACATGCAGTGTATTAGATTAACTGCAGCTTAAATAGTTAAAGCAATATGTAGTACAAAATAATGTTGCAGGGTTTAAACAGAGTGTGAGTAGTAAGTAGGTAAATAATATGTTTAGGGCAGGTAGGAAATTTGGTGACTGAACAGTCGGAGATAGCAGAGAGAGCCTTACAGCAATAGGAATTTAGTAATCCAGCAGAAAGTATAGACTTGGAACATAGCGAGAGTCAGAAAGAGAGTAGTAAGTGAGGAATATCGAGAATGGGTGGAATTAGGTGCAAGACAGTAGGAGATATAGTGATCGGCCAGTAGGAAACCTGCACAGAAAGGCTTATGGCAATGGATGTGGTAGGCCAGGAAGAGTAGATGTAGAGCACAGCCAGTTAGATATGGTACACAACATGTGGCTATAATACTCTGTCACTAGCATTAAGCAGACAGTATATCATTCAAGGCTGTAATTACTACCCTGTAGCTAATATTGATCATTAAACAGCAAAGTGGTACTATAGAAGGCTGCAACCCAGTCACTAATAATGTATTACAGGGAACACAGCAGACTGCTACTAGTATAGCACAGTCGCTGGCATTGTACTCCAGAAGAACATTGTAGAAGATTATTGATTAATATACAGTTGCTAACATTGAACAGATAGCTGGAACAGCAAAGTGATGGGATAGTAGTGAACTAGTTTTTCTGAAAAAGTAAACCAGTACGGTACAAGTGTTCAGTTCAATGCCTGTTTCACAATAACTTTGCAAGCATTTGTATTACGGCTTCAACACATTGACAATATAAAAAAATAACAATGTAGTGGGCCCTGATTATTGCCACAGCAAATAAAACAATCAGTAAGCACTTTCTTTGTAACTTTAGTCTTTAAGCCAAATCAGTGCACTACAGGAGAAATGGACAATGGGGAAGCGGTCTTTTTATAGCACCAAACTTGCATTTACTAGGGCTGACAGTTCAGCAGAGCAGGCACCACACTGTTAGATATTTCGCAGGAAGACTGTGAATGACAGGGAAGTGCAGGGGATTTTGTTGAATGGGACCCGGTGATGCGCTGTAAGCAGATGTTCTTCTTGTTTCACTGTTGCAGTCATTCCATTTGGGTTATCTGCAGGTAGCTCTCAGTCGGCCTGATTAACAAAGTCTTGGGTCGTGTGTCAGTTGCTGTCCCTTCTTCCATGACGTCAGATCGTCAGTGTATAAAACATGCAGCCGACGCCATTACATCAGTCTTTCTTGCTGCGCGGTGCTCGAAGCAGAAGCAGTTCGCAAGTGCCGGTCAGCCGACTCCTGAAATTTTCATTTTCGAGTTTCAGAACCGAAGTCTTCAACTAAAGCTAAGTACCCCATTGGGGAAACTTTTTCTTGCTCCTTTCCGATGTCAGTAAAAGTTAATAATTGCGTTACTTGTGGAAAGCAAATACCTCATAAAGATTTTCATTCGCACTGTATTCCTTGCCTAGGCCCTGACCACGATGTACCTTGCTGTCAGTTTTGCGCTTTATTTAATCAGCGCACTATCCATTGTCTGCATATTTTCGCCTCTAAATATTTCGGTTCTCGGTTTAATTATCCAGAAATGTCGCCGGTTAGCCATCCGACTACCGGGATTCCGAAAAAACGCAAAGATAAAGACAGAGGCCGCCTAGGTGCCGGTACTCAGTGAGGTGCTTTCGCAGCCCCTGATACCCGCTATTTCTGATTCGCAGGCCTCTACTGAGACCCATTCGGAGTCCGGAATGCTGCGAGATGCTTCAACTATGGAACCCGCGGATGTCTCTACCTTGGATGGGTCCGGAGCCGCTGTTCAGGCACCGGCTTCTGAGGGTGTATTCAGGCCTACGGACTTGCATATTAAACCGACGCCTCCTTCTTTACTTAGGCCTAAATCTCGATCCATGCCTAAAAAAACGATGCCCAGGCCACATGCTCAGGCCTCTATGCCTAAAAACAAATGATAAGAATGGCTGAAGATCTAATAACTCTAATCAGGGCTAGCCACCCCCCCCTTCTAAGATGCCTAGGACTGAAGTTGATTATGAATCTTCTGATCAGGATTTTGTTTTTTCTGATTCTTCTGATGATCTGGATTTGCCCTTATCTACTTATGAAGATTTTGATAGAGAGGACTCCATTCCCTCTGCTTCCCCTCCTGAGGATTTTTCTTTTGGGAAACCTTACATAATCTAAGGGAGCATTTCCACTGGGAACGCCAGGATTTTTCTGATTCAAAAAAGAGGCTTAGGGATTTCCTTCTCCTACCTCAGCATAGGCCTTTAGCTATTCCTCCTGTACTAGACATTGTTGCTGATGCTTTTCCGGAGTCTAGTTTGGCCCCTGATTCCCTGCCTCCTACTCCCAGAAAACCTGACAGATACTACAGGGTCCCTGAGTCCCACAAGTTCCTTTTTTAAATATCCTATTGCAGATCCAGAGACTATTTCACAGGGGCCCAAGGACATTAAGGCTTCTACTGCTAAAAATCCTACCCCTTCTGATAGAGTCTCCAGGGCACTGGGTAGATGGGGTAAGAAGGTTTACACTTCTACAGCCTTGGCCATTAGGGCTTTAAACTGCCAGTTTCATATGTTAAAGTATCAGCAACATGTTATTGGACTGCTTAAACAGAAAATGATGTTGATTCCTGACTGTGTGGGAAAATAAAGAATTACAGGATTTAATGCATTGTGCTGAACAAGTTGGAAAACATACTTTGCACTGTGGTTTTGATTCATTAGAGGCCTCTTGCAGGGCTGCTGTTACTGGGTCTGTGCTCAGAAGACATGCTTGGCTTAAGGAGCAATCTTTGCCTGATCATGTTGAAGCTAAATTGTTGGATGCTCCTTTAAATCAGGACTGCCTGTTTGGCAACAAGGCTGAGGAAGTTCTTAAAAAGATGGAAGATAAAGCTAAATGTATGCAAACTGTTGAAGATTTTTTACAAGTTCAGCCTCCTAGATTTAGTAGGCACTGGCCCTCTAAGAATTGGTTCTTTCCTGCCCCTTCAAGGTCTTCTAAAGCCAAAACCAGACACAGCAAAACAGGTTTCAGTCTCAGGGGACACACAGAACTAAGCAGTGGTGGGGCCTCCACTTCCAAATCTGGGAATAATAAGACTCCCCCCTATGGTAAACTGTTTCAATGACTTCCTTTTAAAATTTTCAAGCACTTATCACGTGACTGCCCCTTTGGAGGGAAAGATTGCTCTTCATGCAAAGAATTGGGAACTCATTACCCAGGACAAATGGGTTTTAAATATAGTGTCACAGGGATACAGATTTCACTTCCACACATTGCCAACATCAAGTGGGTGGCCGGACATACCCCCAAATCAGTGAGCAGAGACCCAAAAACAAGTACTTTCTCTCTTAAGCATGGGGGCTATTCAACTGGTACCAGAGGAGGAAAAGGGACAAAGTTTCTACTCAAGACTTTTCTTGGTACTCAGAAAAGACAATTCATGGCTTCCTATCCTGGACCTGTCTACTCTAAACACCTTTTTGGAGATTCCAAAATTCAAGATGCTGACTCTTCACCAATTACTTCCTATGCTAGGCAAAGATGCCTGGGTGGCAACACTAGATTTAAAAGAAGTATACCCGCACATCCCAATCAGGGAATCTTGCAGAAGATACCTACGCTTCAAAGCAGGCTACACTCACTATCAGTTCTCTGCACTGCCCTTGGGCTTATCTACTGCGCCCAGGGTATTCACAAAGTGCCTAGCTCCAGTTATTGCATTTTGCAGACAAAGAAATATTCAAATATACCCATACCTGGATGATTGTCTAATTTATGCAGAAAGCCAGGACATACTTTTGAATCATCTGGCCTTTGTACAAAGAGTTCTAACTTGTCTGGGGTACACCATAAACGAAAATAAATCACACCTGGTACCCTGTCAACAAATTATATTCCTGTGAGCAAGCTTGAATACAACTTCCCAGATGGCTTACCTCACACCAGAGAAACAAATTCATTTGACAACCTACTTCAAACAAGTGGCCACAAAATCCCTGCTGTCTGCAAGACAAATACTGCAAGCCTTGGGGTTCATGGCCTCCTGCAGTCTTTTAATTCCATATGCAAGACTGCATATGAGGAAACTACAGTGGTATCTAAAAAGCCTATGGTGTCAACATTCTCAAGACCTAGAAACAATGATTCCTATCATACCTTGCCTACGCCTAGAGTTCCTTTGGTGGGCAGATGCTTGCCACCAAAACAAGGGACTACCTTTCACACCACCCCCTGCTGCCCAAACCCTAACAACAGACGCACAGACTATGCATGGGGTGGCTCACCTGGCAGTTAAGTGCATTCATGGCAAATGGAACCCAAGTCAAATGCACCTGCATATCAATCAAAAATAAATGTTACCTGTACAGAATGCTCTGACAGCCTTCAAGGACCACATTCTTCCAGGACAACAAATGATAAAGATGGACAACACCACTGTTATGTGGTACATAATCAAGCAGGGGGGTACACATTCTTACCCCCTCTGCAGACTAGCCATGGCATTGCGGAACACAGCCTTGATTGAGCTACCAAGTGCACCTACAAGCTCAATTCCTGCCAGGAAAATTAAATACACTGGCAGACGGACTAAGCAGAAACCCCATGGACCCACACGAGTGGAAATTGGAACCAAGGATTTTCAACATGTTGACAAGCAAATGGGGGAGCCCAGATATAGACCTGTTTGCCTCTCCCCAGAACTACCAATTGGACAAATTTTGCACAAGGACTCCCCACAAACAAGCCTGGAAAGTGGATGCTCTGTCCTTCAGCTGGAAGTCTATGCCTTCCCCCCTCTGCCTCTGCTCTCCAAAGTGCTACTAAAAATCAAACAGGACAAACCAAGGATGATTTTGATTGCTCAAGACTGGCCGCGCCAACACTGGTGCCCCCTCCTGCGCAGTTTGTCACTGTTATCTCCATGGCACCCGCCTCAAGACTCCTTCCCTGCTGTCTCAGCAGGAGAACCAGATTCTGCACACTCAGCTTCTAACACTGAACCTTACAGCCTGGCTAATTACTTAATCTCTCCTTTACCATCCCTCAATAAACCTGTGATGGATATTGTAGAGGCAAGGAGGCCTAGTACTAGAAAATCTTATGCTGAAAAATGGAAAAGATTCTGTGCCTGGTACCAGTCTCAAGGGATGAGCACAGCAACGCCCAATTTACCTCAGATTTTACAATACTTAACTGAGATGCTTCACAAGGGCCTGTCTTTTTCCTCCATTAAAATCCACGCCTCAGCCATTTCATCTCATTATAACACAAAACCTCCCCTCTTCTCTCATCCACTGCTCAAGCAGTTCCTCAAAGGGGCCAAAAATTTGAGACCATCCAGGAGAGCCCCAACCCCAGCCTGGGACCTTAACTTTGTCTTGGAGAAACTCACTGTACCTCCTTTCGAGCCAGCTGCTACTGCAGACTTAAAATTTCTTTCTTGGAAAACAGCTTTCCTTTTAGCAATCACTTCAGCTAGAAGGGTATCTGAATTACAGGCCCTTATGGCAGTGGAACCTTTCATAATTTTTCATGCGGACAGGGTGTCCCTCAGAACCAATCCATCCTTCATGTCCAAGGTGGTATCCAGTGTGGCTCTTAATCAGTCCATTCATTTGCCAACCTTCTTTCCCAATCCACAGAATAAATGGGGAATGGATACTGCATTCCTTAGATGTGCACAGACAACTTAGATTCCACTTGGACAGGACTAAACCTCAAAGGAAATCTGAACAACTGCTGGTGGCATTTGCTGCAGGGGCAAAGGGGAAGGCTATTTCAAAGCAAACCATTTCTAAAGGGCTAAGCCATTGCATTCATTTCTGCTGTAAGCACCATGGAAAACCTATCCCCCAGGGGATCCGACCTCACTCCACCAGGGCTGCATCTACCTCTACATGCTTTCTCAAAGGCGTCCTTACCAGGGACATCCTAGAAGCTGCTACCTGGAGTTCTGTACATAGTTTCACCAAGCATTATCATTTGCCAATTTTCTCTAAATCCAGAGCTGGCTTTGCCACTGCAGTCTTGCAGGGCTTTATAGCTGGCCCTAATGCTATCTGAATTCCTCCTCCCAACGATAGCTTTGGGAATCTACCCAAATGTAATGACTGCAACAGTGAAACACGAAGAACATAGTACAGTTGTGTGCACTTACCATAAATGTAGATGTTCAAGTGTATTCACTGTTGCAGTCCTGGTTACCCTCCCTCCAGCCCCCTAACTTCTTTTGGCTATTCCTCTACTTTTTTTTACTATGCTTAAAAGCCTTTTTGGTGTATTTGCTTTTTTGTTGGAGGTATATCTTTGTGCTTTTATATTTAATTGCTTCCCATTAGGGGAGCACCTGACATCTGGGGCAAGAAAAACTGATGTAATGGCGTCGGCTGCATATTTTACACCCCTGACGACCTGACTTCATGGAAGAAGGGACAGCAACTGACGCAGGACCCAAGACTTTGTTAATCAGGTCGACTGAGGGCTACCTGCAAGCAGATAACCCAAATGTAATGACTGCAACAGTGAATACACTCAAGCATTTCCATTTATGGTAAGTGTACACAACTGTACTTTACAAGGAGCAGATGGATTAAACATTATACAATGTTGTATTTGGAAGCAAATAAATGTAGGACATACATAAACGCTGTTAAAGGTGCTTATGCAGGTTTCTTCGGTGGCAGAGCCACAAACAGTATGTGCAGAGTCAGCCAGGAGCATAGTTTGTGAATTTTTACAGTAAGCGAGATGAACTCAAGCTGTGGTACCTGAATAAGTTATTTAGTTCAGTCCCAGCTTTACTATTCCTGGTAGTGTTACATGTGCATCACCGGGGATCGTTAACGTACAGAAGTAGAATGGATATCGCAGCAGCGATCCTGTCATTTGAACATCTTACTGCACTTTCGTTCCTTGGGCCCTTGCTGTAGATAGTTCTTTTCTTGATATTGCAATACAGTGCTTAGGGCATATACACACTTTGCTGCACACATTAACGCATCCTTATCCTGAGTGAAAGAAAGTTTGGCCAAACCCCTAATCCCCA
Source organism: Protopterus annectens (assembly GCF_019279795.1). Lineage (NCBI taxonomy): Eukaryota > Metazoa > Chordata > Ceratodontiformes > Protopteridae > Protopterus > Protopterus annectens. Next base: position 1,487,151,112 of record NC_056739.1, read on the forward strand.
GATCTGAACTCTTGCTGTAGGAACATTCAAGACTGATACCACCCACATTCGGACCTGTCAGCACTCAAAACTTTGCAGACCATTGTTCTCTCCCACAGTGCATTACTCTTCTGGAAACCTCCAGTCCTTTTCTACCACAAAGAAAAATGGAAAACAATGATGACTGCATGCTACTCTAACTCTCTTTAGAGGTTGAGAAGACTAAGGTTTTACAGCAACTCTTGTTTGACTGTTTTTATTGCCCTTTGAATTTTTGTTATTTCATCATTTTAGTCTTTGATTTTTCACTTTGATTCTTTTTATTTCTGTCTTCCTTCTACATAACCCCCCTCTTAGGAGTTAACAGTGAAGTAGATGTTGGTATTCTGCTCTTCACTCTGTGATCCTTTACCAGTGAAGCAGATGCAAGTCAACATTTTCTAGAGGAGTATTCCAGTAAGCATACAGGGTCATAGATATTTCAAGGCCATTGAGTCTCTTCTTGCCAGTACACGCCCTCAGATGGCACCTCCTTTCTCCAACAGGGCCATGCTGGTCAGTCCCGGAGTAAATTTGTAGATATCCATCCAGTCATCTAGTTTGTCTAAAGGATGATGATGAGTCCACACTGCGTATCATGTAGTGAAATTTCTTCCAGAGGTGTGGAAGGTGCTGGGCTGTAAACCTGTCTCACCACCATGTTTTATTTATCTGTTGGTGAAGGTTTAGTTCTGTGGTTCTAGTATTGGTATAGATATTAGACTTGTAGAAAACAGGAGGTTCAGGACAATCTGATCTCTAATGGCGAAGTGACTGAGGCAGAGATCTCCCCTCAAAAGTCTTTAAGACATTGAACAAAAGGAGAGAGCTTTCAGACTCTCCTGGTATCTCAGGGATTTTAAGCCAGTGATCTTTTTGGTTAGGAACCTTTGTCATTTGATATGTTTAGTAGGATACACCCCAAAGGGAGCACTGTACTCTATAATTATCCTGATTAATTCCGAGTGTATTGAATTCCTTTTGCAGTTAGCTGGGTTAAATAAAAGGATTTCCTGACCGCCATTGTTGCACAGTGACAAAAACAGAGGAAGCTTATCAATTCAAGTACGTAGGTCCCTAATTTCATTTTCATGTGTTGTCTAGACAGCATGATAAGAGGAGAGGTGGTCTACTGAAAGTGATGATACTACACTTTTTAGCATTTAGTTTGAGACTATTTCCAATGCGTCAAGAGTTTACTAGGACATGTTTATTCTGGAGGGTTTCGGTGTCATAGGGTGACTTAATAACCCCCAAGATTGCAACCAAGTGCAAGCTTTGTTATCCAGAGGGCTTGACTTTCTGCTTGGAGGTCTGAAAAGTAAATACCCAAACAAAGAGGTCCCAGCACTGAGGAACACTGCTGGTCACTTTCATACTTTCTTATGAGGCACCTGCAACTCTCACTATGTGAGTTTTGTCTTTTAGGCAGTTTGCTGTCTGTCTTACTACATGTGGGTCAGTTTTCAAAGCATTTAGCTTTTGTATGATGCCAGTACTGGGAATGTGTCAAAGGCCTTAGCCAGGTCAAGATATGCTACATGCACTGCATGGCTTCCATCTACAGCCTCCATAACCCTTTCAAAGAAATTTGCGAGATTAAATAGGTAAGGATCTTCCCTTCAAAAAACAAACTTTTAGGGGTCAAGTCTAACAAGATTCTTAACATCATAGTTTGAGGTCAGTTGTAATATATTCCATCACTTTTCAGATGAGGCTTGTAAGGCCTTAATTTCATAGGTCACTTGTAAGGCTACCCTTATGGAGGGGCATCATCATTGCTTTGTGCCACTCATCAGGCTCAGTACAATTAGCTAAACTTAAGCAGTTTGGGGACTCGGTGTGCTGGGCATGTTTAACACTATTAATTCAGCAGGCAGGTAGACTGTCAGGTCCCATGAAGGAAGCATTCTTGTTCTTGGTTAGCAGTTTCAGTAAATGATCTTTTGTATTAAGTAGTGGAATAATTGATTCAAATATTTTGGGTCTTTGAAAAGGAGTCGAAGGGGTGAAGTTGGCGCTACATTTGTTTGCAAGGCTATTGGTAATTTTACTTTGATCAGAGTACGAGGCCTCCTCATTAATATGTTCAGAGCAGTATAGGGTATCATGTTCTAGTTTCCTAACATGGTTAAAGGATTTTATTTGCAATGTCACTTGGATCAGTTTAGGAGGACTCATCATGAATAAGTTCAGAGCAGTGTAGTGTGTTGGGTTTAGTTTTCTTACGGTAAAAGGATTTGTAACTGTTATTGTCTTCAGAGGCAAGCCTAGGATTATGGGCTCCTTTAGTGGATTTGATAGCATACTTCAGTTTTTTGTAATGCTTTTGATACTCTCTTTGAGAAGGTGGATTTTTACCCTATAAATAATTAAAGGAATTTTTTTTTCTTTTGTTGTTTAGTTTACGGAGGTGGACCATCATTGTGGTTTGTTTTTGAATTTTCTGAATACTCTGTTGTAGGTTCTGCTATCTGTATGCATTTTTCTAAATGGGTGTAGCATTCCTTAGTGTAGCTTGCTGCTGTTTAAAGGTCTGGGGAGCTGCAGTCATAAGTGAATTTTATATTTCATCACATAGTAGGCTGAGGTTGGCATGTTTGTGGTCTTTAATTTGAGTGGATTTTACTGTAGCTTTTCAGAGTTTAAATGAGAACGTCACAAGTTTAAAGCCAGACTTCAATGGGGAAGGAGATACCAGAAGAGTAGTGCAGGAGGTGGCCATATTTGTAAGAATCCTGTTAAGAATGCTGTGCCGTCTAGTAGGTTTATTTACCTGCTGCTCAAAGGAATTTTGTTTATTAAGCATAGGAATTTTTGGCCATATCCTGGATTGGTGGTATAGGTGTCCCAGTTTATTGAAAGGTAGTTATCCAAAATAAGGGAATTTCTGCTAATAGGGAGATAATTTAGAACACTGAGGAATCTTATGTGGTCATCAGGAGACAAAGAAGGTATTCTGTAACAAATTAATAGTTGGTAATTAATCCTACCTAGAGGGAGATGTAGTTCAGTAAGTTCAGTTTATCAGTCCCTAGGAATCTGCCTGGAGGTAATGTCTTCAATAACAAGTATCGAGACTCCACCGTTGTTGCCCTTTGGGCCTCAAAACATGGCAAGCACAAAGCCCTACTATAGAAAAAATGTTTTCTTTACATTTAAACCAGGTTTCAGTAGCTACACAGACATGGATGTTTGCCAAATGCAGAAGTGCCTCAAGATCAGGCAGTGTATTTAGACTTCTGGCATTAAGGAGAGGCAGCTTATTGCAAACCGGACACTTCATACAAAAAAAGGCACTAGAGGGGCAGCAGAAGCTTTAGTTGTATGCAAAAGCCATAAAAAGAGAGGCGCAAGGCTTACTTTGTGAAGCAAGCTGGACTGTCTAGCATCTCGTCTCATGCTGACACATAGTGGTTCCCCTGGAATGACACTAACCATTTAGACAATTTTTTGAAGCCAGTCATCTTTTCTTTATATCTAGTTTTGAGTGGAATCTTTCCATCCTTCACCTCCAGTGATGCCTAGGGTCTTACCTTCATTTGTGACATGCCTGAAATGTTTTGATCTCTGTCTGCATATCAGGGTTCTGCTTTTCAAATTATTCACTCCACCATGCACCCCTACCATATCATAGTCATATTTGTCAAGAGTAAGGGTCCTTAGGGCATTTGTAATGTCTGAGTTACTGGATCCTGAAAGACAACTCTCTGCAATTTCTAATTTGTGCTGATCTTTCAACTTGACCATTTTGAAGGAAGCATAATTAAGACTTGAATTAATGTGGTGAAACTTTAAATTCTGTAAAAGTCTTCTTAAGATAAGACATACTGTCGACCATTGTCTGATGCAGCATTTGGAATATTATGTTTTGCTAATATAAGTGTCATTTCTCTGATTACACCTTTATTTAGTTATAGTATTTAACCCTGCACCATCCGCAGACTAATTAGTAATCCACATATGTCCGATATCATCTTGCTTATGGAGCAGATGTCTGTCATAATTCATGGTCTCCCTGGAGCTAAATAAGACATTATTGCTTTTCATGGATTATAATTTCATAAGAATTACACACAGACTTCATAGTTCAGAAATTTCAAATACTTGAAATTCTGTTGCTGTTTCTCGCCAAAATAATGCATCACATTCTGTTTGCTTACACTTTTTACAGAAAATAGGCAGTGATCACTTTGTCATTTCTTTTTTCAACTGACCTGAACTTTTCGCATTGTCTGCTTTTTAGCAATTGCTATATACAGTCCAGCTTGTTCTCTTCTTTAAATAAATAGCAAATCTGACTTTCTTTCCAAATGACAGTTTTTTATATTATTAGCAAATTTTCTTGTAAAAGGTAATAGTAAGTTTTAAAAAGAGTATACAACTAATCACGTATTACGATTTCATGTGTTATAGCGCTTTTGCAGCACTGAAGTGTATGAGTTGGCTCTATAGCACCTTGCATCCCTTTTTTTAAAATAGTCTTCAGTACATCTGTGAACACATTTCCCGACATAATCAATTGAGGGTGTTTCCCGGATGACTTTCAGATCCTCTCGCAAGAGGTCCTCATTTTGCTCCAGTAATGTGCATGATTCAGCACACATTTGCAGTGTGGATGTGGTGATCTGGCTTATAAACAACTCACAGATTATTTTTACATGTCTGCAGTCTTTCCTGCATTGATACCTTGTGTAGTGATTTCTTGAAATTTTTTTGCCATAAACAAACTGATGAGACTTCTTATAGCCATTAAGTTTTACAAGCGATTCTTCTGTCAGTAAATTAACTTGACCCATAGGATATGAGTCTTAATTCTTGCTCTTGTACCACTCAGACTAGCCTTAGCAATGTGACAGGCTTGGTTAAATCAGAGTAATTTAAGTGCTACAGTACTGGCTGATTTAACATTGTATTATTTGTCTTAAATGTTCTACAATTCCATTGGTATGCTACATTTTTGTTCCATCTTTTCAGTGGCTCATTGATCTCAGATGGGTTAGAAATGAACTTTGAAAGATACTGCCACATGGCCAAAAGTCCCATCAGTAATTATTTTGTGTCAGTGGTAACTGCACTGCATTTCTGACCGTTTCACAGTCTGGTTTCAGAAACTCTGAAGTTAAAATATTATCCTTTTATCTTAGCTCTTCGTGTTCTTGCAGTTACTTTTATTCAAGCTGTATTGTTTCTGTTCATAAGTGAGTCAGCCTTCTGTCATGCTCATCTGTAGATGCAGCCAGAGCAGAATTTCATCAGTGATATTAATAACACAGTCACATTCTTCAGTTGTATATGCTACAGCTCTATGCAAAATATCTGTTCTGGTAAATTGCTAAGTCATAATTGAAGAAGTCTGCACCTTTCAGATGTACACATATTAGACTTTTCATCTAATATAAGCCAAAACTATTACTTAGCAGAGAGACATATTTTTCACTAGGTATACTACTAACGACTTCTGTAATGTGTTGTGGATAATATTCCGTTTATTGCTAAGTTTGTGTCTTCATGATCAGTGCATATAAAAAATATTGTTCACTATATTCAACCAATCAGTACACTCATCCTTTTTCATAATTGTACCATTGGTACCCTTCTATGCACCTATGTTACACAATTGTATCATGTACTACTGGAATATTCTTTTGAATGCACATAACCTTCATATGATAGGATTTGTTTACATGTGATGCTGACATCACATTGCTCTCTGTACAAGTATCTAACTTAAATTTGGCAGATTTATTTTTGTCTTGAGTTACACTATCCAAATCTCAGACAATTCACAGTCTCCCATGCAATGTACCCTTTCATAATCTGTGGTGAAAATAAACAGGTCTCATGGTTCTTTCCCATCATATGCATTTGCCTTAGGTGTGATTTAATTTTCTGCATTTCAAACACTTTAGCAAAATGATTCCTATTGTGCAGCGCTTAATCAGCTGACCAATTGCAGGACACTTTCCAAAGTCAAGTCTGTAACCATGGCTCAGCAAAATTTCTCAGAGACTTGCTTCTAATGATACTTTTCTCTGTCTTTTTTCACATGTACACTTGTAATTCTGTCTTGACTCAGGGATTTTATTGACTCTGCAAACACCTGTGACTTTTACCAACATTAAATTATAAGTTTACCCCTTAAATCATTTTGTACACCACATGCAATTATGTCTTCTACTGCTAAGTCATATAACTTGCCAAAAACACAGTATTTGACTTTCTTCTTCAAATCAGTGACATATGCATTTATACTTTCCATGGGATATTCTGCCCATATGAAGAATATTTGGCAGATACATGGCTTTTTTTCCACAGCGTATACTAGTCCCAGAACCTCTACTTCATCAAAACTGTACTGTTCTTTTCTCCATATTCAATCTCAAAGTTATCATTTCTTCCCTTGCAACGTACAGAAACAGGACGCATTTTGCCATCCCAGGCTTCTGAGCTATTCTGCTTAAATTCAGGAACAAACTCGACTTCTGATCCAAATGTTTGATCTTCTGATTGATTAACTGCCTTGAAGACAGTGTTCCTACAGACATTATAGCTTGCACAGTGTCTCAAACCAGTCTGTTTCTGATGTTGTGTAACATTTTGGTTCATATATTAAAGAGATGGACAGAAGACAATGTGTTGCTAGTTTGTAGACTTTACTGTTGTGACTGCAACACTGTACTACTTAACCACTTAATCCTTGTATTTTTCACACACAAAGTGTTCTAGTAATTTAAAGAAATGCTGCTGTATGCCATGCTATCCAAATACTGATGCTGAAGACTGTAGCAGCCCCTAAATAAGGGGAACAAGGACTCAAGGGCTTTGGAAAGAAGATATGTTACTTGACCACTGTCCCTGCAAATGGGTTCTCTCTCAGTCCCCCACTTGCTGAATCCTTGGCCATTGGCCGCATCTGCAGTGGAGAGACCAGCCACAAGGACTCAAGAACTTTGGAAAGAAGATAGGTTATTGTAGGTGTCAAGCTGCTTTTCCCTCTTAGCCTGCTACTGTAGAAAGTACCTGGTCTAAAGCAGAAATATCTGGCTCTACCACGACTAGGGATGGCAGCTGCACCCCCACCTGCTGTAAATACATTCCCCAGTTAACTTTTTCTTTTTAGCTATCAGTAAACCAAGATAAAGCTCTAGGCGAAAAAAGGTAACCCAGTAGATATATTGGAATTGCCCACTTGTAAAAGAGGCAAAAAGGTACAGAAACTGCCACTTTTTGTCTGCTTCAAACAAGATATCTACCCAGAAAGGACACAGCTGAAATCAGGTCTATAGATTTGTTTTTCCGTACTAGATTCTAATAACTCCTAACAATTTGGCTATTTAGACACTTACCCTGTAATCTTTAGCCTGGGGGGGTTCTAAACAAAAGCAAAAGGCAAGGAGGTACAATTCACTCCAGTTTATTGTGCAAATAAAAGTAAGCGCTTTCGGTCACACAAATGTGCAACCTTCATCAGACAATTCATTCAGAGAAAATAATTTTAAATACCCCACTTGAGTGACATAATCACTTCTTAATTAAGCATTAAAGGAACAATGCTGATAATATAAAATATATAATTAATGCATATAAAAAATATATATATATAAATATATATAAAATATTTATTTAGAAATCTATAACATCTTTCTAAAAAAACTATCAAATCTACAAAAAAAGTCAATAATGTATATAAAATTGTATAAATGTATATATTAAAAATACTATCTATCTATATATATATATATATATATATATATATATATATATATATATATTTACATATAAACATATGTACACTACTAAACATATCTATAAATATACATATATGTCAAATCCAAATTCTATACGAGTGTGAATCAAATATCTAACATCTCTCCAACGATTTTAACTTAAGTAAACATTTCAAAGAACTCAATTCATTCTTCTAGCCCGCTCCGTTCACTACGCTCACTTCGCTCCCCTCCCTGCTCCCTATTCTCACCCACCCCCCAGTACCTCTGCATTTATTCTTAGCCTTAACCCCACCCCTAATTGCCAGCAATTAGGCTACACCACTACTCACCCCCTCTTCTACATCCAACACAATCATGCTACTACCTAATGTAATAACAATCCTAGCCTGTGTTTTTCTAGCTCACATTACATCCTACCAAGGCTCCACAGTCACTTGCCCCAACAACTTCCACTGTACTCTGTCAACACCCTCCCTCAAACATTTTCACTATAACTACACAACCCCTGCCACCAAAACCATCCTCCCAATACACACACACTATTACCAAACACCTAACACACTCAAAAATAAAATATCTCTAAGATACCATAAGCAATTTACTATGTATATAACACATATCCTAAACACCCTCTGTAAACTAGCCCTCGCTGGAGACATCCATCCAAACCCTGGTTCTCCCAAATACATCCCAACCACAAACCCTAGTCCAAGCAACCCCCCCCACAACTCAACTCCTAGCCCACAAGAAAACAACAGACCTACTTATAATGTCCCTAAACATCAGAAGCATATGCAATAAAATCCAAGAACTCATGCCAGCATAAGCATATATTCCCGATATTCTCTTCCTAACTGAAACCTGGCTCAAACCTCGCATCAAAAGTGAGGAAATACTTCTACTTGAATACAACATCCTTCGCATAGACAGATTGTCCAAAAAGGAGGTGGTGTAGCAATGATATTTAAACACCACCTCAGTATTCAACTCCTGAACTCATCTGCCCCTCACCACAACAATGAAGAAATCCTTTATGCCAATCTCAAACTAAGCCCAAACAAAACAATCAATATCATAGGATGCTATTTCCCACCAGGGCAAAATATCACACCCCTAGAAAATCTCCTGAGCTGGGCTACTCTATCTCTACCCCAGGAAACCATCATTCTCGGTGACCTTAACATCAGCTGGCTATCCTGTAATAAGTCTCCCAACCATTCACCTTAATCTCTATGGGTTCACTCAACTCATTCAATCCCCTACCATAATCAACAAAAACCCTAACAATCATACCTTACTTGACTGGATCCTCGTCATCAAAGCCCCTCACCTCACTCTTACCTAGCAGGCTGCTTACCTGACTGTCTTCGTGACCACTCCCCCACTTTCCTAATTCAGCACCACACAAACAGTCTGAAGCCCATTATCCACAGGCAAATACAGAACAAGTCCAACTTCAACCCCAACTCCTTCATCTCCTCCCTGCAAACATTTAACTGGTCACCACTAAAATACCTCAACCTAGATGAGGCTGTCCACTTCTTCAACAGTACCTTCCTCTCCATCCTAAACACCCATGCTCCTGTAAGAAATGCCAAAGTCAGATCCAGGCGTGCCCCATGGTTACAAAAGACCACAGAACCCTAATGAAATCCAGAGCTAAAGTTTGGGAACACTGGCGACTAACAAAAAATAACTTGGGCAATCATTCCTTGAACTGCGCAATAAAGCCAAAAAGCATATAAAATTAGACAAATTTTTCTACTATAAATCCACCCTGAACTCTACCAACCACAACAGTAAGCGATTCTGGTCCACTGTTAACATCCTCCACACAGGGAAGGTTGAAACCCCCCAGCCATCCATTCCCCCCTCCTCCAGCAGTATTGCTGAATCCTTCAACAAACACTTCACTGAAACTATAACATCTCATAGGTTCATAGTAGGTGCTAGGCTATCGGCCCAAGGGCCTACGTAAGCTTAGCCAGCAAGGTTCCATAGCTTACGCCACCCAAGAAAGTTATTTTTCTGTGCCACTGTCCAGTAGAGATACAGAAGTGATCCCCAGGGTGTATTTCCTATTTCCCATCCACTCATCAAGATTTTTCTTGAAGAGTCCTAATGAAGAACTTTGCTTGACATAGATGGGTAGCTTGTTCCAGAGTATAGGAAGTCTCTGGGACAGGAATCTATCCCTCCAGCGTGTCCTGTTTATTGTGGTGACAAGGTTTAGGTCCCTAGAGTGTGTAGCTCGGAGGGATTGGGATTTCTTTAGGTGTAGCATGTCCAACAGCTCTGGGTTTGACATGGCTTTATAGGTTAGGCAGAGATCACCTCGGAGTAGGCAATATGCTACGGAGTAAAGCTGGAGTTTCTTGAGGCGGTCAGTGTAGGGCATTTGTTTGAGGCCAGTAATCCTCTTTGTGAGGTACTTCTGTGGCCTTTCCAGCTGCTGCAGATGTCTTGTGAGGTACATTCCAAAAGGGGCATTGTACTCTATAATGGGTCTAATGAGTGACCAGTAGAGGGGAACAATGACCTCTTTTTTTCCTGGATGAGAACCCTTTTATGATGAGGTGTGCCACGTAGAAGACTTTCCTGACTTCTGTGGCGATATGACTTTCAGAGAGACTACTGTCCACCTGGGTCCCAAGGTCTCTTATCATGCATTCGGTGTTAAGTAGATTGCTGCCTATGTGGTAGTTTATGGGTACAGAGTTTTTACCAAAGGGGATGACACTGCACTTTTTGACATTGAGCTTGAGGCCATGGCTCTGACACCAGGCATCTGTCTCAGTGAGGCCCTTCTATACGATGTCCACATCATTTCAGGACTTGACTATGGCTCCTAGTTTGCAATCATCTGCGAACTTCATTAGCCAGAGGCCTTCTGTGATAGCCTGTACTTCAGAGAAGTAGATACCAAACAGGAGAGGTCCCAGGACGGAACCCTGTGTTACTCCACTTGTCACTGCTTTGAGGTCAGATTTGGAGTTTGCAACTTTTACAGTGTGGGTTCTGTCAGTGAGCCAGTTGGCAACCCATCGTGTGACATAGGGATTTATACCTAGTTTAGTGAGTTTAGCTATAATCCCAGAATGGGGGATGGTGTCGAAAGCCTTGGCGACGTCAAAATAGGCTGTATGGAACCACCTTACCCTCATCCATGGCTTTGGTGACTGCCTCAAAGAAGTCGATCAGGTTCAAGAGGCATGATCTGCCTTTCACAAACCCGAACTGGGTGGGATCCAGAGTTTGGAGGTTACCAATGTCTTTATGAGTTCCATGATGATACGTTCCATGGCCTTGCAGACCAGGCTTGTCAGGCTAACAGGTCGATAGTTCCCGGGATCAGTGGTGGCTCCCCCTTTGTGGAGTGGGATAACTGTTGCTGTGCGCTATTCAGTGGGCACAAAGCCTGATGTGAGGCTATTATTGAACATGGTGCTTAAGTGGGGAGCCAGTTCGTTCTGAAGATTGTGTAAAACACAGCCTGGGATGTTGTTCGGTCCCATGGATGCTGTGTTTTTGGCTTTAGAGAGTGCAGCTTTTACCTGCGTAGTTGTGATTACAGGGACTCTGCATTCTTCCTGTATAGATATGGGCCCTTTAGGGGGTGAGAGGGGGGGTAAAGTTAGCACTGAACCTATCTGCCAGGATGTTGGCAATATCAGTTGGTTCTGTAATTTTCGTGCCTTTGTGCTGTAACTCAGAGCAGATCTGGGTGTTGCCATCTAAATTCTTGACATAGCTATAGAATGCTTTGTGGTTGTCCTTGGATTTAGTGGCAATTTTGTTTTCATAGCTAGCTTTGGAGGATCTTATAAGGGATCTCAGCTTCTTACTGAGGCTGACCAGGGAGCTCCTCCACTCATGTGATTTTACTCTTTTGCAACAGTTTCTTCCTTCTGTTGTACAGTTTGTTTATGGCAGGGGACCACCAGATTGGCTTCCTCTTTTTGGAGGATAGCATCTTGGTTCTGTTTGGGATAGCACGATCCATGCACTCGTGTAAGTGCTTATAGAGTGCATTTGTGTAGGATTCAGCAGTTGTAACTGTATTGTCCATCTGCATGGGTGTCATGAAGTTCACCACTTCTGTCTTAAGAAGCATGAAGTTGGCTTTGGAGAAATGTTTTACTGTGGTTTCCTTAATTGGGGCGGGATGTGGATATCAAGGGTGATAAGCTTATGGTCGGATTGGACCAACAACCCCCCCAACTCCTAACCCTAAACCCCCCACTCCTCTTTTCTTCTTCACCTCAGTACCTACCTCCAACATAAAAAGACTATTGTCAAAACGTAAGCCCACCAAACTTGCAGCTGACAACCTCCCCTCTGAATACTTGAAAATTGCATCTGATACACTAGCTTCAATTCTAATCAACCGTTCCATAACAGAAGGCTATGTTCTCTCGATATGGAAAATATCCCACATCATTCCCCTCCACAAAGGCAGCCCCTCCACTGACCTCTCCAATTACCGCCCCATTGCTATCATCTCCCCTGTCTCCAAGATACTTGGAAAATGTATCAACACCCAGGTCTCCAACTACCTCCTAGCTAATAATCTCCTCTCCAAAACCCAACATGGTTTCAGGCTATATCAAAGCACTACCTCCGCTCTGCTCTCCTTTACCAACACTATACCTCATCACAAAAACAATGGCCTCTTCTCTACTGCTCTATTTCTAGATCTCTCAAAGGCCTTTGACATGGTATCTCATGAGCTACTACGCTCTACTCTCCCCAACCTTTCCTTCTCAAAACCAGCTTGCAACTGGTTCCACAGCTATCTGCACGGACGCCAGCAGTCAGTAGTCTGGGGCAATAACACACCACCTCGCCTCCCAGTTACTCTCGGAGTTCCCCAAGGGTCTATCCTTGGCTCTCTGCTATTCTCACTTTTCACTAACAACCTACATACTGCCACCACACAAGCATCTCTTATACAGTACGCCGATGACTCTACTCTCATCTGCTCTGCCCCCACTCTACCAGAACTACAACAAATCACACAGGAATTGTTCTCTTCTGTAGAAAGCTGGCTATCCAATGCTCAGCTCCTACTCATCCCAAGTAAGACAAAACTTCTCCTGTTCAAACCTTCCAAAGCCACCCAAAACATCCCCCTTCAACATTCTCGCCAAAGACAATAGCATCATCTCTCCATCAGAACACACAAAATTATTTGGTTTGGAAATAGACAACAAACTTAGATTTGACACCCACATATCTCTCTCAATAAAAAAAGTTCACAAGAAACTTGGTGCATTATATCGAAGCCGCCAATTCCTAACCAAGGCAGCTAGAATCTCCATAGCCAATTCCCAGCTAATCTCCACCCTACTCTATGCATCCCCCATACTTACCAACCTTAGACAGACAGACCTACACAAGCTGGATGCTTGTTACAACAAAATTGCTAAATTTGCCACTGGAACCTCCTATCACAGCCATCATTGTATCTCCCTTAAAGATCTAAACTGGCTAGAACTCCCATAACTCCTTCACTTTAATCAGTCTCCTCAAAAACAAGATCCTCTCTAACACAGCATGGCTTCCGACCAGGTCACAGCACATCCACTGCATTGATTTCATTTCTCGACATAGCAAAGCTTGGGATTCAGGATACATTGTGTCAGCCCTTTTCTTAGATCTGTCAAAAGCATTTAACACCATCTCTTATCCTATCCTCTTATCTCAGCTATCAAACATAGGATTATCTCCCCAGGCAGTCAGCTGGTTTCAAAGATCTCTCTCCAACAGAGAGCATGCTGTCAAGTGGTACAGTTCCATTTCCCCCTGTCTTCTGAACCCCACAGGCATCCTCAAGGTTCTATCTTAGGCCCTCTGCTCTTTAATATTTTCATTAATAATCTGCACTTGGCTATCCCACAGGACTCCCTTGTCCAGTATGCAGATGACTCGACCATAGTCTGTTCTGTAAACCCAGTGCAACAATACTTTATCAAAATAACCAGACAGCCTTTTCCTCTCTGGAGACATGGCTTCACACCAACCATCTTTCTCTTAATCCAAAAAAAAACTAAACTCATGATTTAAAAAACTAAACTCATGATTTTCACAACCAAGAGACAATCCCATATAAAAAAAAACCCGGCCTTAACATTTACTCACTCAGCGCTACAAAAATTGAGTTAGTGGCCCACATCAAATTGCTAGGAGTGGTGATAGATGAAAACCTCAAATTTGATTTGCATATTCAAAATAGTATATCGAAGACCCATAAGAAACAAGGACTGGTTGCTCTATAAACATAGCAAGTTCCTCTCCCTCCCATCCAAAGTAACTTTAGCACAAGCATACCTGTTGCCTTCTCTAACCTACAGTGCTCCACTGTTCACTAATCTGTAGTCTTCCCTACAATCAAAATTAGAAATATGCTACAACAAGATTGGTAAATTTGCTACAAACACTCGCCATTCAACTCACCGCTGAATAGCCCTAATAAAGTTACAATGTCCCGAACTTCCCAACTACTGCTTATTTCTCCAGCTCACAATTACTCTCAAACTTATTTATAAACCACAACTCTTCACTGCACTAAACTCACTACTCACCCTGTATAACCCCACTAGACTGCTACAATCTGAACAGCATCTTCTTCAGGTCCTTAAACCCATATTACCTGCAGGACAGCTACTGTACTCGTGGACCATGGCCAAAAAATGGAATTCCCTGCCTACAGCAACCCGCCTTCAACATAATCCTAGCAACTTTAAAACTGCTTTTCAAAACCACTTCCTCTCCAATTGGATATGTAACTGCTCTATTTCTTCCTCCACCATTACTTAATTTGTCCACTGAACTTGGTCAGTCCTTCTCTAGTCCCTGCTAATATTTCTTGTCTACTGCACTAATACCCTTTATCTGCTGCCAAATTCATTCTTAAACATACCTGTATTTTTCAGCCCTCCCACCTCTCCTAGACAACTACTACCTTTTACTTGCCATGCTCTCTCTAACTTGCATTGTACCTCTACATATTTTTTAGTAATACAAGTCATCACTACATTCAGACTGTTTACACTTTATAGTCCATGTATTCCTTGTATTTGTCTAATGCCTTATGGATGTTGCTCAAACCAGTAATCCATTGTTGTAAATACTGGACCTATTCACTTCTATTTATGACCCTTATGCATGTATTGGACTTATTTTTTGTATAATTTTCAAGCAACTTTATTTTGCGTAAATCTTGTAAACTGTCTTTAAAAAACCTATTATGTTAGATCATTTATAACTTGGAGCTTTTCTCCCCGGGCCTCTAACGAAAATGGGCTTTTCCTGGCCCAGTGGACTTTCCCGGTAATCAAATTCCAGTAAATAAAATAAATAAATAAAAAAGCTACTGAAATACCGTATCTAGTTATGTGGATTGAGAAATTGGTAAATAACACAAACCATTTGAGGAAGAACATATAATATGTAACTAAGCCCATAACATGTAAAGAACAGCCTATACCCAAAAAAAATCTATACATATAAAAACAAATATATTAATATTACACTATAAAAACTGTATTCATATATTGCCCTCTAGTGTCCTAAACTAGAATAGTGCAACCAAAACTACCCGAATATTCAATCTAAAAAAATATAAAACTATAAAAATCCTTTCTTAATGCAATGATACAAGTATTAGCACCATATCAATCATGTGACTTAAAAATCTTATATGCATACACACAAAACAATAAGTAGTCTTGACAAAATAATAATAAAAATAGCCATTAAAAATCTTAAAGCCTAGCTGCACAGAGTTTTAAGATTGGGACTAGGCAGATATTTTCATTTAGACCAGGGATTCTATTGGCTAATAAAGTAAGTTGCCATTATATCTCCCAGTATTCTGTTTTCATCTTCCATCGTCCTCTCTTGGGTCCTGTAATATTTCTTCAGGGATGAAAAAAGCTTAGCTTCTTTGCAGTTAATAGTATGTTTATATAATGCATTGGTAACATCTTTCTTTTTGATGTCATATATATGTTCATAAATTCTTGAGTGCCTGTTCTGTTTTCCTAATATAGAATGCTGGACATTTTTTGCATTGTGCAAGATAAATCAAACCTTTGCTGTTACAATTAGTATAACTCTTGGCATATATCCATCTATCCCTGCTGTGTAAATATATACATACAGTATTACTAATGTGGGTACATTGAGCACATCTTCCGCATTTTAAAGTTCCTATTTTAGTTCTTGTACTGTCTATATTTTTATAATGGTCTTTTTCTAAAATATTTCTTATATTAAAACTGATCTTGTAAGTAAACTTTAAAGGTTGTTTAAAAATCCTTTTAAGATCAGAAAAGCTGGTGAATTTTTCCCAAGTTTTAGTAATAACATCTTTAGTAATTTTTCTCTCTCTATTATAATGTTTCTTAATGTGGTCAAATTCAAGTTAACATTCATTTTGCCTAAAATCGGATCTGTTTTCCCATTTTTAACTTCTTTTATGACATCTTCAATAAGGTTAATTGTGTATTTTCTTTCTAAAAACAT